>NC_053023.1:525630159-525930159 GCF_003073215.2 Triticum urartu
AGATGTCAGCTGGAGGAATCAAACACTTGAGAAGGCGTACAGAACAAGATAGTGTACCAGTAAAGAGACATTGTTGAGTTTTAGAAAAAAGAGAGACGTGCTCCTATAGCTGGTTCGAATCCAAACCTAGACTATGACTATATATGGTGCTATGCTACTCTACAAGTAATGAAACTGACATCCAACGTTCACTTCTCCTCTTCTCTACTTACTCTTCCTAGCATCAGAAGCTCTGGCCGCAGCAACCATGTCCGCTGGCTGCTCGTCCACCTGCTCTCCAGCAGGCAACAACCAGATATGCGCCAAGTCGCCACCCGAACCATCGCATGTGGGTCTCATCACACCCCCGCCGGCACACGCACCGCAGCCGGTTGCTCATCGCAACCTACTGCCATTGGTGTTGTGCCACTGCTGCAAATCACACAGAGTCATCCGTCGCGTCTCAACCACAATCCTCAACCCTGGCCGAGTCTTCTACAAATGCCCGAATCATGGGGTAATAATATGTTTAAGTGTTGTTCTGCTGCTTTCAGTTGCTGACTTTCTTAATAGTTTGGTTGATGATCTTCCAATTTGATTCATGCAGAAAAGGGAAGATTCATGTGATCTGTATTTCTAGGAAGTTGCTGATGTGGGGGAGTGCAACTACGCTGATTATTTGGTTAGCCGAGGAATCTCAATACCAGTAGGTTGGGGTGTTGGACAAGTAACTGAAGGAATGGCAGAAGAGGAAGATGCAAAGAAGTAGGTTAAATATGCAGTTCCTCTGATCATGGCCAAGCAACAGCTGCTGACGGCCTTGACAGCAATGAGGAGATGAAAGAGATTGTGAAGATAATGGGAAAAATCGATGTGCTCTGTAGGATGATTGTCTCTTTATTTTAGTGTATGTAGCACTCGTGATGTATTCAGTGGCTATGACATGAGCACTTTGCTGAAACTAGTAATGAATGAAACCTGTGTAGCAGGCTGGGCGTAGTGTTGTGAACATCTAATGATTTCTATTAACAAAAATCAGGGGGTATCCCCTTTTGCTCATAAATAAATAAATAAATAGCAGAGGCCCTTTTGGTAATAAATAAATAAATTAGCAGAGGCCCCCGTCGGGTCAGCTTTGTTCTCATTCGAAGACGTCGAGAAAATTGCAGTCCAACGGCAAACAATGTCATCAAATTCAAGTTTCACAGCCAAATATGAGTACAACTAAACAACAGTGTCATCATGTTTTAGTCGTCATACAATCACCAAACACAAATCAGCATACATAACAAGTGATGTTCCCACAGGAAAATACTAAACAACATGTTCATCAGGTTTCAGTTGTCATAGCAAACACAATTTCACATAGTAGATAAAAAATGTCTTCTGACAGGCAAATATGACAAAAGCAATGTAATCATCATCCGCAGCAGCAGCGTCAACATCTTTGCCATGTGTATCAGTCTGAATCATAATTCCCCATGGTGTCATCTTCTTCTTCGTCCTCGAACATTGGCTTCTTCTTGATCAACTCTTGTATGTCCACAGCACGACAGGCAATCTTTTTGCCGGCGTCATGACGTGATGGTTCTCGAAGATATTAGGAACATCTGTGTTATCTTGTACATCAGGAGCAGTGTAAGCATCATCTTGTTGTGCAACTTCATTAAACGAATTCCTCTACTCAAATCTTTGCAATACTGTCCAATCATCGCTACGTGCAAATGTGTCTTCCAAGAAAAATATCTGTGTTGCTTGATTGCCAAAATAAAAGGCTCGTTGGTCTGGTATGCCGCCTTGACATTGATGTATTTGAAATAATCATCAGCTCTAGGTTTTGCGATCCTGGAAAACAGGTCATACCAACGACAGCACAACAGAACCACACACCGATGATCCTCAAAACTGGAGATATACTGCAACTGAACAATGTCTGTTATGTTAGCATACATTTCAGTTGTCTCTTTGTCATACGTATCTGTGCTCATGATGGCACTGTTTTGTGTCTTCCTGCCTTCGTCTCGTGCAAGGGTGTTGTAGCGCACATCTCCAACAACGCAAGATTCATAATGTCTTACCCGAGTATCAGGACCCATTGCTAGTGAGTAAAGGGCATCATCAACTGCCTGCCCATCCTCCCGCATCTTCTTAACCTATGGTTAGAAAATAGACAAGTTGATCATCTTATGTACTCAATATATTAAAAAAAACTGACAATGCAATTAAAAAACTTACATGGCTCTTGAACCATTTCGCAAATCCTGCCATAACCAGTTTGTCAATATTTCTTGGATTTTGTGGCAGTAACTCCTTTTTGTAGATGCTGCACAACATAGTGATCGCGTCAAACATCTAAATATACAAGAATGTGCTGCAAGTTTAGTAGTACGATGTATAAGCTGCAGTACTTAGCACTTACTTGATATAAGGTAGTATCTCAGGACAGTTATTCAACACATACCAAACCATTTTGTCCAAATCTTTAGGTTTGTCCTCTTGTCGACTCTTACCAGTAACTCGAACAGAATAATCAAAAACATTGAGCCCGTGATTGTCTTCACCCACCTCTTTTCTAAGCTGATCAGCTGTTTCAATGTATTTTGAGCAGAATGTCAACGCTTTTGTAGCAATGTAGGCCTTTGCAATGGAACCATCGGGTCTAGCTCTGTTCCTAACATAGCCCTTGAAAGTGCCTAGCCGCCTTTCAATAGGGTACATCCAGCCATACTGTACTGGACCTCTAAGTAGTGCCTCATCAGGTAGATGAATAGCCAAATGCACCATCACATGAAAGAAGGCTGGAGGATATATCTTCTCAAGGTCGCATAGGATAATTGGTATCTTGTCTCTAAGACGCTCCAAAGCATCTATCCTGATATTTCTATTGCAGAGTTCCCTGAAGAATTGTCCCAACTCTGCAACTGCTCTGTATAAGTCAGGGCGGCCCAATCCTCTAAGGATAACAGGTAAAACCCTTTGAAGTAGGATGTGGCAGTCATGAGTTTTCAACCCTTGTACCTTGTTTCCATCTGCACTGACTCTCCTTTCAGGGTTGGAAGCAAATCCATGTGGGAATCTCACACATGACAGGACCTCACAGAATTCTTTTCTTTTTACCTTGTCCAAGACGTACACAGCTGGTGCCATATCCCGTGGTTTACCTTCATCTTGCACCTGCAAATCATGTCTGATACCCAGGTGTGTCAAATCAATCCTAGATTTTAAGGTATCTTTCATCTTGCCTTCAATATTAAGAAGTGTGCCGATAATGCTGTCACATATATTTTTCTCGATGTGCATCACATCAAGATTATGCCGCACATCCAAATCTTTCCAATACTCAAGTCCCACAAAGTGGACCTGCGGGTAAACAATAATCTCTCTTCTGCCCTGCCATGCTTCCTTTTCCCTCTACCATTACCAGGATGGTTTCCTGATGTAATATGCCTGACCTTCTCTAATTCCACTTGCAACTCATCGGCGGTGAGCCTCTTTGGCGCATCACAGTTTTCATGCTTTGCATTGAACACATGTCTTCGGTATTTTCTAGGATGCGGCTTGTCCTTGGCAAGAAAACAGCGGTGTCCAATGTAACAGATCTTGCTAAGTATTGCGTATGACAGCTGATTCCTGTCACAGCGAACACATGCATTGTAACCATGTGCCGTTCACCCTGACATAGTGCCCAAAGCCGGATAATCATGGGTGCACAAAATTATAATAGCACGCAGAAAGAAATCAGCTCGTGGGCTGCTACATAGGTCCCGAGTGAGAACACCCCTCCATAGTTGTTGAAGTTCCTCCACAAGAGGCTTCATGAACAAATCAAAATCCTATCAAGGACTTTTGGGACCTGGGATGAGAAAGTCCATCATGTAGTTTGATTCTTTGGTGTAGACATTTGGAGGCATGTTGTAAGGGCTAACAAGCACTGGCCACATGCTATATGTGGCGCTCTGGTGGCCAAATGGGTTAAATCCATCTGTAGCTAAGCCAAGTCTAATGTTTCTCGGGTCAGCAACAAACTTTTTGTGTTTCTGATTGAAGCTTTTCTACTCACTACCATGTGATGGATGGCTCATTACATTCTAATCTCTGTACTCCTGGTTCCTAGAATGCCACAGTACATCCTCTCTTGTTTCAGCATCATGAAGTGGTGTAATTGGAAAATGTCTCAGAACATTATGAGGAATCCTCTTCAAAGCATCGCCATCTTTCCATCTTGATGATTTGCATTTCGGGCATTCACTTAAGTTGGCATAATCCTTTCGGAACAGAACACAATTATTCTTACAAACATGGATCATATCATATCCAATTCCAACTACACGAAGGAAATTCTTCATTTTACTGTAGGTATGTGGCAGCTCAGACGCATCTGGGAAAGCTTTGCGGAAAGCAGCCAACATCGCATCAAATGATTTGTTGGTCATCCGCTCAAATGTCTTCACCTGAAGAAAGGTGACCATAGCTAAGAATACTGACAGCTTATTTCCTGGGGTAACAGCCACGTTGCATTGTTCCAACATGCGGGCCCACCATTTTTATTCTGCAGGTGAAAGTTCACGGAATGCACGAGAATTTCGTAGCATTGTTTCAATGTTGGTCAAACTCATTGGCTCCGCCACCACCTCCTCCTCCTCGTCTTCCACCTGAGCATCAGGCAGATCAAGATGGTGATATGCTGCTTCCACGTAGTTAATAACATTGACGTTCACAGCTTCACCATGATGAACCCACCTAGTATATGTGACCGACATCTCATACAAGTGTAGATGATTTTGCATAGTTTACTGGGGTCTTGTAACTGAATTCATACAACTGCTACACGGGCAGAGCACATCTAATTTCGGACCACCGTACTCTGCTCTGATAAAGTTCATGAAGTTTTCAACCCCCTCGACATATGCAGCGGAGAATCTTCGAGCAGAAGTTATCCAAGTCATGTCCATCTGTTAGACATACAAATTAGTTCTTCTGCTAGATATTACAGGAAAAACATATATGCTTTTTATGAAGTCCAGAAAAAATACCTAGGTCGATGTCTAAAGCTATGGCAAGATATTTGGACGAGCAGATCTAAGTAACAAAATATATGTAATGCTAATTCAGGAAACAGATTTGAGTGCTAAATTATGGCAGGCTATTTCAGCAGTCAATGAGGCCGAGCACACAGCCATCGAACTATCAAAGGCCATCACAGCAACAAAGATCAAGTATAAAACGGTGTAGAGCTATTTCACCTAACAGATTGGCTACTAGACCATGGCAATCTACGTCACAATAAATATATGGCAGGATATTTTAGCAACTAATTGGCCTTGGCATGCCATCTCAGCTAAGCAGATTGAGTACAAAACATGGCAAGGAAGCTTCTTAAGAAAAGAATATTGACTGTAAACTACTTCAGCAAACAATGAGATTAACAGCGTCTATCAGCTAACATTTAGCGCTACACCGACATGCACGGGGCCTCAGTCTAGAATGCGCGTACCGTGGGAGAAGCTGACCGCCGTGCGTCTCCACACAAATGTCGCCAGCGGTGGCAGCGCTGACCGCCGTGCGCCTCCACAAGAACGTCGCCAGCGGTGGTGGCGTAGCTAGAGGACGGCAGTCTACGAGAGCGTACTGTGGGAGCGAGAGGATCGCCGTGCGTCCCCTCGACGAACTGCGGCGCCTACATATCGGCATGGCAGGGAGGGCGGCTTTGGCGGAGCGAATGGAGTGGAGGGGGACGGGGGAGGGGGTTTGGGGAATATTATTGGCTAGTTGGCCGAAGGGTGGTTGAATCTAGGATTTGGGGGGAATTTTTGGGTGGGGAGGATTTTCGCGCGGTGGGCGGGGGGAGTTTGGCGCATGGTCGGTTTCTCCAAGTGCAGTCCCACGTGTCAGTGAAGAGGCAAGCCGAAGTGCGTCACGATTGCATGAGCCGTGTGCAGGACCGAATGTGTCTGGGGTGCAATGCGGCCGCGACAGGGGTGCTTTGAGTGTACCGCCTTTTTTCCTTCTAAACTAGGTGCTTCGCCCCCTCAAAAAAAACTTGTTGCTTCGCGCGATCCATCGATACTACTACTAGTAATCCGGTAATCCCGACTAAAACGGCGCGGCCGGGTCTTTTCCCGCGCCATATGCTGGGAGGTTGGCTTAGTTGAGTTTTTTAGGACAAGTAATGCTACACCTGCATAATCACAGTTACGTAATTAACGTAATGTGAAACGTGTGAGCTGTTGATTGTAGATTGGGGGGAGGGAGGGGCCGACCACCATGAAAATCAGGGGAGGAGAGAGAGAGGCAATTTAAGTTAACCCTTTCGTAGGTTCCCGTAGATGTAGAAAGATGTGAAATGCGTGAATGTGTAGTGGACATACTATTGGAGTGCCTAAGATAAATTGGGTATGTATAGACCCTATGTGCTTATTTTACTTCGCATGTTAGCTTTGTCTCGGTTCAATAAAAAGCAGAGTTGGTGATGATGGTGTGCCTGTCATCCTGCAATATAGACCGTCCAATCTATATCTAACGGATAGGAAGGAAACTATGACAATTTACCTGCACTCCTCTCCACATTTGCAGATAAGGCCTTCCCTCGTTCATCCTTTTCTCCCACAAGATCTTGATCTTCCGTGCAACGCACGGGCATCTTGCTAGTACTCCTACAATATACTATATTATTGTGAAAGTTCATATACACCGGCCGAGATTAATGCAAACACAGCAGATTTTCATTACATTTTGAACTTTTATAGGACAGAAAAATAAAAGAAACCTGACCCTAAACCTATTCTACAGCGGTGACCGACGTCCTTCATCTGCGATCTCTATGTACGGGGGTGGGGTTCAAGACCAGTGAAGTGAAGGTGCGGTCTCCGGCGAGGGAGAGTAGAACACGGGATACGGACCGGCCAGTTGGCACACCATGCATGCCCTGCCACCTCCCCTGCCCTACTCATCCTCGAAGGAGTCCCCAACCTCGGCGGTGCCGGGCGTTGGACGGCGGCAAGTAGGACGCGTGGCTGATGGTGCTCCCGTCGTCGGCCGCCAGCATGGCCACCACTTGTCCGGCCGTGTCCGCGTCCGGCTATGCCGCTATTGCGTCGCGAGAGGCGACTTGAGCGAGGGCGGCGACCTCGAGCTTCATCCCCGAAGACAAGCTCACCCGCAGAGCATTCGCACTTTCGGTCATGGCGGATGTGGTGCTAGGTAGGAGGACGATGCGCTATGGTGTGGAGGTTAGCTGGGCATTGCCGCTTTAAGTAGTGCATTCCGGTGAGGCCAAGCGTCCTGGTGCGTCATTAAGTCGCCGGAGTTGGTTCCTCAGGCACCGAGCCTCTTAACGACGGCATACGGACGAACGACATGAATGCGAGCAGCTGGCACCGGCTAGGAACGTACCGCGCGACGGCGCGAGGGACGAGGGTTTTTGGTGTGCCAGCGTAGTCAGCTGCGGTCATGGCAACGTTGGAGATGCCCTTTGCTCACATGCAATCCCCGCATGTCATTGAAAAAGCAAGATGACTTGGCATGGTCTCAGGTCCTGAGGATGCAGTTGGCCACGCTACACCACTCCGCGGATGTGTCCCGGCTCCCCGTGCATCCTCAACGAGACGGGTGTTGGGGTGTGTTTGGATTGTGGCCAAAGTGCACCTTACCAAAATTTTGGTCATGACCCAAAGATTGGTCTTTGTTTGGATGGTTGCCATTTTTTTGGCATGCCAATGAACTCTAGCCAACTCTAGTTCATTTTTCTTGCCAATGTCGGCCAAATCATGGGCAACCAAAACCTCAACCAAAATTTTGGCTACCCAATGCTTTGATGGGGCAACCTTGGGTACAAACCAAACATATTGTTGGTCGTGCCACCGCACTAACGCCACCCTCGGCACACTGAAACCGACCGTGTCTAGCGACGATCGCTCATCGCGGTCGCCCTGTCCAGAGGCGGTGCTGGAGCTGCGCCACGTTGTTGGCCCCCACAACCCACATGAACGGTTGTCGGTGGCGAGGAGGTCGTGGGCCAGCTCCTCCATTGGACTAGTCTGCGCTACATTGTCCCGACAGGTGTGCCCCACATGTCGGTTTCCCTGTTTTCCCGGCCATATTCGAGCGTCAGTGCTCCGCGTTGCGCATTAGGCCTTTCACCATGTAGGCCAAGCGAGACAACTTATTGTTTATTTGAGCCGTTCAAGTATAATCATGTGGCGTTTGCTTATTTCTCATTCCTCTCCAACCCTCTTCTCCATCGATCTTGTCGCCCTCTGGTCAAGTCCATCCTCTCGGATGCCTCATTTGAACATTCCGTCGAGTATCATTCGCATGTGGGCCTAGACCATGCTTGTATGTCCAATGTTTTGTAATTTTTCTGACATGCATACAAACAAACGGTTCATTTAAAGTTTCACTTTGCCTCCACTACGTGTCGCTTCGCGTCTTAGTTTTTCACATCCCATTCGGTTCATGCCTCGACACATGTTAACAAGATCGATTGATGTTCAGAGATCAATTGCGTGTTGTGCAAGGAGATAAGGTTTGGTCTGTTTCTATGATAGAAAATGACCCGTGGGGGGTTGTGGGGATCAGAGGGAGTATATTGTACGTTCATAAGCGAAACAAACGTATTTTACCCACCCTAGTCCTCTTTCAATTGATCTCCGGACCCCGAGATGAAATCGAGAGAGAACGAGTGGGGGCATGTGTGATACCTAAGGCGGATTCAAAATTTTGAACCGGTGATCATAGCATCCGCAAATCATATATAAAGGGTATTCAATGTTGGTTTCTTTTCTGAACGTACAATATACTCCCTCCTGTCCTTTCTAGTTTACATATAAGTTTTATGTGTAGTCAAAGTATCTCTACTTTGATCAAAAAAGTATCAACATTCAACAACGCCCAATCAATATCGTTAGATTCGTAAGTACTCCTAGATTTGTACTCAAGATGGTTTCCAATTTGTTTTCAACCACGTGAGTGTGCTTGTTCTCGCGCATGCTCTTCCTACTAGGATTTCTCCACGTATAGCCAGTCCAATAGTAACTTTTTTAAGTTCCCTGTCCAATAGTACTAGTGGAGTACTGACAACATCTGTACTAGAGTATGCAGTGCTCATAGTAGTACTCCCTCCTTCCATTTATATAGGGCCTATGTGGAGGAAAGAGATGTGAAAAAGTAAGGGGAGTATGCTTTGTCTAAGTTGCATGTCATATATTATTACTCTAACATTTGGTCAAAGTTAGCCTCGAAAAACGCATTAGGCCCTGTATAGTAAATGGAAGGAGGGAGTAGTAGTCAAAGTGGATCCTCTGACGTAGGTATCCCTGCCTTACCCTCCCTTTAGGTCACTTACTGGCGGACCCCATGCTTGCTAGGCCCCGCATGTCAGTTACTCAATGGGTTCGGCCACGTCAGGGTATCCTCATCCGTAGTATAGTCCCTCTGCTTTTATTTACTCCGCATAAAATGGAGGGAGTGGTAGTATAAATGACGCGGGCGGGGGAGGGGGAGGGACGTCGGTTTGCTCTCAACTGCGGTCCCACAAGCGAGCAAAAACGCAAGACGAAGCGCGTTCCATTCGGTGAGTGACATGGAGGGTCCAGCTTGCCGGGCTGCAACGCGAACGCGACAAGAGCGATGTACAGTCAAAACCGATTGACCGGTCGTCACTAGAACCACTATTCACACCAGAACCTTCGCTGCTCGGCCTACGCCAACCACTGCCCTAAAACCACACCTAATCTCCAGCCCCTTCCCCCACCTTTCGATCCCCTAGCCCGCATCAAGCGTCCCCTAGTTCGTCGCAAAGCCATGGTGCGCCGCAAGATCGCGTACTATAAGATGCTGACGCCGGAGCGCCGCGCAAAAATCGCGGCGCCGGTCGGTGCCACTGACCTCTGTTCCCAAGCTTGCTTTGCGGCGGGCCAATCCCCAAGTTCTCAGGAGCCAAGCTATGATGAGGAGGAAGCCGATACAATGTTCATGGCGGAGGTCGCGGCGCAGAAGGCCCCCGATGGGTATGAGATGATGGACGTCGACTTCGTGCCGGCGTCCGAGTCCCCCATGGTGCAGGCGAACCAGCGGTTCAACCTGGCGATACTAAAGGAGGACCGGGAGGCAGAGGCTCAACTCGACGCGGAGCACGTGCATGCCGCTGCCATTGAGGCTCTCCTGCAGGGGGAACCAGATGTCGTGGATGTGAACCAGGCGGCGGAGGCTCAACTTGAGGGGGAGCGCGCGGATGCCGCTGCCATCGAGGCCCTCCTGCAGGCGGAACCGGACGTCCTGGACTTGAACCGGGCGGGAGAGGCTCAACTCAACACAGAGCGTGCGGATACCGCTCTCATCGAGGCCCTCCTGCAGGCGGAACCGGGCGTCCTGGACTTGAACCAGGCGGCGGAGGCTCGACTCGACGCGGAGCACGTGGATGCCGCTGCCATCGAGGCCCTCCTGCACGCGGAACCGGATGTCCTCGACTTGAACCAGGCGATGCTCTCATCCGTGCAGAGCGCCTGCACGCTCCGCGTGAATGAGTAGCTGGAAGCCGAGGACAACCACGGTGCGGAGACACACGTCGGCTGGTTCGCGCCGGCAGCCAAAGACGACGAGGCCGTCTCGTTCCGCGAGCAGTGATAGTTTTTCTTTATGTTATTGTTTTTATGGATCTTTTGCTGTGTAAAAACATATATTGTTATGCAAGTCGCCTGACTTGGGTCAGTCTACCATTTTAGGCGTTTGGATGAATATCCTACGTCTCCTAACCCTTCTTCCTCACCTCTTCTTCTTCCCCAACAGACCACCGTACGGGCCGTACGGATACTCCCCAACATGCGGTTGGATAAACATACTCTATGAATGAAAATTATGTGTCAGCGGTAGGATGGCTGAGTTTGGTTTGTTCACATGCGACAGCACGTGTCAGTGAGGGTGCGTTCCCTTGGTTGGGTTTGCGGCGTGCAGGAGCGACTGTGTGAGGGTGCGGTGCGACCGCGGCGTGCAGGAGCGACCATGTGAGGGTGCGGTGCGACCGTGACAGCCGTGTGCAAGTGTACCTCCTTTTCATTTTGAAAACTTTAGGCAAGCTTGGCTAAATGTGTGGCGAAGTATGGCAATGCAAGGCCTAGACCCAAACAAGATAAGTACGTACTAGGAGTACTAGTGTTAAAAAAGAAAGGTGGGGTTTTCCTTCGCGGGATTAATCGATACAAATCCTCGTTTCACATGTCAATTAATGCGTATTTTTTTCTCCAAAGCCCAAAGAGCTAACCATCTCACTCGTCATCGCTTGATGAATGCAGCGCCATGCAAACCAACCTTCTCACTTTCGCATGCATGCAGGGGATATTAATGTCCTTGGTTGCTAGTATACTCCCTCTGTTCTTTTTTAGTTTGCGTATAACTCGGCGCATGCATACCAAGCAGAACACCCCATGCATTATTTTGGACAATTTTACCCCTGCATGCAAGGACCTAGAGAAATGTATGGCTCTTAATACGCATGGAGTCATTGGCTCCTTTTCCTTGATTCTTGCTTGAGTCTTCTCGGATTCTCTGCAAGCGTGCTTCCCCTACCTCTTATATGCATGTTGCATGCATGCGTTTGGTTTGTCATCACTCCCGTGTTGCATGCACAGCTATAAAGCAATGGTAAAAAAACCATCAATTTTGCCTCGATTAGTGTTAGTGGCCTTTTGCAAATTGTAATTTTGATATACTGGCCTTGTGTACAAAAAATGGAGGTAGTAACTATTATATTTGACTTCCTTCCCCATTGCGGTGACGTCAACGATATCTCGAACGTTGTGGTTTGGCGAAGTGCGTTCGACGGAGAACACCATTGAGGGAGACCACGGTAAGTCGTTTGCAAGTGCCGCCTGCAAGCCGAGACAACCGCCTTATTTGCATCCATGAAGTCTGTTGAACCAAAGGACACGTAAATGTACTATTACTACTAGTACACAATAGCGTCGTCCGTCTAGCTTAGTGCGGTGAGATGGTTTCTTGAAGAAGACGATGGAGAAGCGGAGCCAGCGAAGAGTGAAATGATGGTTGCTTCGTCCGTGCTTTGTGATTTGACGCCTCACTGCTTTGTGATTTGTGATAGAAGGGGCAGGGGAGTAGACTCTATGCTCTATACTGTACATGCGTCCAAGCACGGGAGAAAGAGGAGAGACGTTGCATTTTTCTATTCCTTCAATCAATCAATCAGGGAGCTTCGGTTCCATCCTTTTGGATTTGGCAACACCTTCCACAATGGTTCCCACGATGCCAGAAGCTATTTTCACATTTGGCTACACATTGTGGATGCCCTTAACCGTACCACTTGGTTTTGCTCCTGTGTGCTATCTATACAAATCTCAGTTATATTGATCTAAAAAATTATAGAATCAAGATTAGTAAAAAGGAGGTGATTTTGCCGCACGGATGGCGGTGGAGGTTTTCCTATTTTTAGAGGACGTTGTCCTGGCGGTTTGCTAACATGCGGTCCCACGTGGCAGTGCTTTACCAAGCCGATCCGCGTCCCACATGAGGCAGAACAGCGGCAGAAGCAACACGTGGTTAACTTGAAGAAGATGAGGGAGAAGCAGATTCAGCAACTAGTGAAATGATGGTTGCTTCATCCCTCCAACTTCTTTTTTTAGCATTATTACTTCATCCCTCCAACTTAACTGCGGGAAAGGTGCAGCTTTGTGATTTGACGCCTCATTGCTCATTACTACGCCGGCCCCATGACTAGGTGCTTCACTCCGGCTGCTCTGCACTGTATTCCAGTATGGCACGTGGGCCCGGTAGCTTGATGTCCCACATGTCGGCGAAAGGGACTAGAAGATTTATGAAAGCGAGCGCTCCACTCTTACGACGGAGGAGTACACGACACGACGGCCCAGTGAACTGTCACTTGTACTGTATAGTACTATAGTTTTGCTGTTTCGCACGATCCATCGATACAAACCCGATTAAACAGGAAAGGGCGGGATTTTTCCCGCGCGGTATATGATATTGGCCATACATTTCAAAGGCAATTTTAATGTATGCAAACTGAATAATTAAGTAACAATATGATATCTAGTAAAACTAAAAACACATATGATTTATTGTGTTAGAGTGTAGTAGTAGTGTTGTATTGCATAGTTGTTAGATGTAACATGCGAGAATGTGTAGAGATGTAGTTTTGGAGGGCCTACAGAGAGAAAAGCGTAATACGTTCACCGAACTTCAGAATAAGCTGATTACGGTCACTATATACGTTTTGCGGTGATTATACGGTCACTTGCTCACGGTTCAGCATCGGATTCCACTCTATTGACCAGCCAAATAGTCTGCATGGCACCATGTTGACTAGTTAAATTGACCATGTTCCTTGTGGGTCCCACCTGTCAGTTCGCATAGGGAAAAGGTCAGATAAACACAAATTTACGCAGGCGCGACAAGACTCCAACCCGTGCGTGGGAATCACATGGTTGTGTATGTGTCTGTCAGGGCCTGATGTGTGCGCATGCACGTGTAGGTTGAGCACTGGAGCGTGAGAGTCTGTGTTGGTCGTGTGGTGTACTGGTGTGTGCATGCATGTGTGCGTGTGTACGTGTGAGTGTTGCGTGCGTGCGTGGCTGTGTGTGTACGTGTGAGTGTTGCGTGCGTGCGTGGGTGCATGTGTTCGTGTGAGTGTTGCATGCATGCAGTTCGTGTGCATGCGTGCATGTGTGTGTAATCACCACACCAGCTCATGTGTGTTAAAACAGACGGCTCAGCATACCAATACAAGGCCACCTTGTTCGCTGTGCCTGCGGTCCATGACTTAAAACCACCGTCCAATATTTTTTTGTCGTTTGTTTTCATTCTTACTAGCAAGATGCCCGTGCGTTGCACGTAACATCAAGATGCATTTGTATGACTAGTTTATCTTGTGAGAGAAAAGGATGAACGAGGAAAGGCCTTATTTGCAAATGTGGAGAGGTGTGTGGGTACCTTTTTGCAAAATTGTCATAGTTTCTTTCCTATCCGTCAGATATAAATCGGACAGCCTATATTGCAGGATGGCAGGCACACCATCATCACCAACTCTGTTTTTTATAAGAGTGTATTTTATAAGAGTGTAGATGTAGAGTAGATACAAGCCGACAGGTGGGCCCGATGGTAGTGAGATAATGTGATGCAACACTAGAGGTGCCACGTGGAGTGTTTAACTGGTCAACTAGTCGTGTCTAGAGCAAATACAGAGTTGTATGGTGAGCCCGTGACTATATAATAACCACAAAACATAAATGGTGACCGTAATGAGTGGATTCTTAAGTCCAATGTACGTATCGTGCTTTCGCTTCAAATACAATGATCGTCACTGTATATATCGCGAGAGAAAGATGAAACATGCGTGAATGTGCTGGGGGCTTAATTTTATAGGACCTGGAGATAGTTTGTGTGCGTACGTGAAAGAGGCGTAGAGGGGGGTATGCGATGGAGAGAGAGATGCTCTTCATTTCTCTTTATTATGACTAACTTTATATATAGTATAAAAATATAAAAATTCACATTGCGGAATAAATATCATTGTGGAAACCATGCAATGCAAATTAGCGTTCATACTCCTCCATATACCTTTGTAATGTTGTATATATGTAGAAATTCTAAAATAATTTTTTGGCCACACTTTATTCAAAAGGAATGTTGTATGCGAAATAAACGTGAAGAGAGGGCTTTTTAGATCAATGGGGTACGTGACGTAACATGTGTGAATGTGTAGTTGATGCATTTGGCAGGGCCTAGAGAGGTATGTGTGTGTATTACGTATTCGAGAGAGGCATGGATAGAGGGGCCGACGGGGGGCGTGGGAGAGATAGTACGAGAAATGAGAGTGGTCTAGAGAGAGAGAGAGACGAATATGACGTCACGGAGAGAGATTCCCTTGAGTGTGTATATGCAAGGGGGGAGTGGATAGAGGCACCAGGAGAATATTATTTTTTGTGTGTGGTTTCTGTGTTGGTATGTGTGGGTGTGAGAAGATAACGAGACGTGGGTGCAGAGGGTGTGTCACCGCGTGAGGTCCGGTGGGTCGAGGTGAGGCCCTTCGTTCAGTTCCGTCTTGCGCCACATTGGTCGGCCCGTGACGCATTTAGGGATACCCATGGATGACTAGTCGTACAAGACAAAGATAGCATAATTGTGAAGGACTCTGTGTCCACTGACAAAGCCGGCTAGGATTTGTAACCCTAGGTTCTCGGACTAAGGTATCCCCTTTATCTCTGATATTACTATTCATCCAACCTAACTTTAAGGGGCATCCTACAGAATGCTTTGCTAGAATCATACTCGTCAATTAGGAAGAGAGGTGTGAGACAATGCGTGAGAGACAAGCCTAAAGATAATGTGTGTACAGGAGACACGTAGGTAGGTCTATGTATATAGAAAGGGTCGATGGGGATTGTGTGTGTGTATGCTTGCGAGAGGAAGAGTGCTTGTGATAAAGGTTAGTGAAAACAGTCGTAAATGGTTACGAGAGGGAGGGAGGGTTATATCGAGAGCATGTGTGCGAGAAAGACACCTCGGGAGAGAGTGTGTGAGCATGTGTGAGAGACCACCGATGGAGAGTGAAACTACACGTAAAAGACTATTGTACACATTGATTAAAGATATAAATTGTATCCAAATATTAGGATGGAATCATGATATCTGCAGTTCGCGTAAGGAACGGTCATTGAACCATCAGACATCTAGATTCTGTCGAATTTGAGCATGTCTATGTTATTATTCGACACAATTGATCCACATAGTTAGTATTTTGAACTCCACACAATGCATCGCTTTAGCAATCGAATATAAACGTGAGTATAGTTCATGTTGTGTGTGTAAAGCACATTATACATACGAAAGTTACACAATGGACATTATAAATAGCTACCTATGAACTAGCATACATTTGAATTCAAATTAAGGTGGTTTAAAAAAATCGAATTCAACATGAAGTCCATTCAATTATTTGAATTTGATATCATGGCATTTGTAAACCATACCTAAATTATGGGGGCACCAATCTTTGCTCTAATTTTGTACATAATAATATGTAGTCGTGTACAAAATAGATTCAAATTTAGCTCCTCCATTCCAAAATAATCGTAGTTATAGGATTTTCAATTGTCAAAATTTTAAAAAGAAGCAAATAATTTAATGAGGTTTTCAAACATACAAGGTCAAATTTAACGTTGTCTATTTAGGTCAATCCTGAAAGTTCAAGAGTACTCTAAACGTGAATGCTTGTGTTTCAAAATTTTGAACGAAGCGCCAAAAGAGCCTCTACTCGCCTAAAACCGCGTGAGACCAATGTTTTGTAGTACAAGGAACTTACTTTTCTAATAACTCCGACCCGTGAAACCTACCGGCCCGACGTCCAAAGGTCTAAACCGGGGTAGGTTTGTAGCTTCATCTAGACGCCACGCAACCGCCTTCGAAAAACATCCATACACAATGGTCGCCTAAGCACACATGCGTGCGGTCGAAATCGCTCCCGCCCACTATTTGGGACACCTGGGATTACCATCCTACCCCCGACCCGCAGTAGGTCCGAAATTTAAGAGGGGCCAAAGTTTGTACTTTCCCCAAATTTCAAACAAGCGCGGCCCATCTTCTGTTCAAAAAGCCAAAAAAAGCGCGTCCCAGACCGAAACATGGTTCTCCCCCCTCCCCCCGCCCATCCGTCTGATTCCCCATTCATACTCCGTGGGCGCAAAAACTACCTCTCCACCAGCCGCGAAACCCCGGCGTCCTCCGTCCGCCACCCCATCCCACCCATCAACCGCCGCCCTCCTCCATCACGCGCAGAACCGATACCCCAACGTCGTCATCCACCACAACCTCAACCGCAATGCCCTCCACGGCTAGTAGTTGAAGACGAGGTCGAGCCATCCATACCCGAGCCAGTTCAACCACGCCGTCCTGCGCCTCACCGCTGCCGCTCCAACTTCGCCACCCTCCACCGCACAGGAGATGTTCCTGCTACGCCGTCCTTCGCCGCCTCGAATCTGCTTCCCCTCCGCCGATATACGGCCACGGTAACACAGTCAACAATTTGGCCATGGGTTTGTCCAAGGATCCACGGTTCTCCAAAACATCGGTTCCCCCGGGAGGAAAAAGAAGATCGCCGTGACATATGGAGGAGACCACACTGGCAACCGATAAGGGTACTCCTCTTCCCTTATTCATACAAATCTTACGTGTCTGCTTGCACGGTATTCATCCCACAGAAGACACTAGTTGACCGCTTCTTCTTGATACTAGATGTTCCTAGTAACTCGTGATGCACAAGGTTTCTCCTCATATACTATTTCACCTTAGCTAGAGGTCCGTCGCCCCCCTGAATTTCAATTCCTGGTCAGTTGATTCCCTATTAACGGAAGCATTCCCCGGTGTAACAGGCGCTAGTCCGCCTATTACACCGGGGAAGCAGCACCTCGGGGTTTGTGTCTGAGGTGCGTGTGTGGCCTAGAGCTACTAGCGCCCGATCTGGAGGTCAGCCGGGATTAAAGGGATGGCCTGGGGGCGCTGCCAAGCACGGCGGTAGTGTGAGGTCGAGAGGAGGGCGGGGCGGCGGAGGCAGGGATTTGGCCCGGTGGTCGCTGGAGGTTTGAGAAAGATCGTCAACAGTGACTGGCGGGAGGTAGACGAAGGCCATCTGCCCGTTCCTTATAGATCGGACGGTTCATTAAAAAATCGACTGACCTATTTATTTTCAGTCGACTGTTATCTTGATATGACCACATGTGGTGGTGTACTGGAGGAGTACCTGCATTTCCTGTGCTCATATATTACAAAATCATACGGAGTAGAATCTAATTTTGTTTGCCATGCAATGTTGTAGAGCTATCATATGTCTCCTGTCATTTATTTTTCAGCCACCTGCTATCTGCTACTTTTACAGTGCACTAGTTCTGCACACACTTCACCCATACTCTCACTATTGTGTTTTTATGCAAGGGTATTTCAGAGTCTGCCTCGAGAGAAGTAGAAAAGAAAAGAGAGAAGTTGTCCAGCTTTCTACGCGGGTAAGAACGACACATTACAGCGCTATAAAGGGTGCAGTGTGAGTAGATGTAGACGGTAAACATAGCTCTGGAGTTGATGACCTCGCTCACAATTAACCACCATCCCAGGTGCTTGCTTTAACTTCGTGGTGTCATATGTGGTTGCATGTTCCATATGGAGTCTAGCTTGTATTCGAAAGGCCGAACTCGGTCTTTATTAAGATAAGGAAAGATATTTTTTACACGAACCACCATCCCGTGAGCACCAGAAGACAAATAGCTAGTCAGGGCACTGGCCGAGCCAGTGACAAGCCCAGCAAAGACAGGCATCACCTGGAAGCCAACTAAAAAGCCGCGATGGTGGCGAAGCAGCCCGCCTCCCACCAGGCTCTCAGGTCCTAGATGATCATGCTCACCACTCCAGCCAGATGTCTAGCTTTTATTGCTTCCAATTTAGTTAAATTGCATCTGCTTAGCTTACACATTATACCTTTGAATATGACATGCCTTTCTGTTTTTGGTACATACTAGTACATCTTTATATTAAACATGTTCTTACATCAAACTAATGTTCTTGTGTATCCCTCATCAATTCACTTATGATGAGGCAGTCGGGCAAGTGGACTACTCCTCATTTAAAGAATGCAGCGTCAGCCTCCCGACATGATTCTCAAGAAACAACAAGGCTAGATGAAGATAGTGAACGTAGCTCTGTAGTTGATTACCGCATTTCCCCTACACTAGCATCGCAGGTGCTTGCTCTAACTTGGCAGTGTGATATGTGGTTGCATGTTGCATATGGTGTCTAGATTGTAATTCTTACAATCTGGTTAAACTGCATGTGCTATTCTGCTCAGCTTATATATTATACCTGTTAATGTGACATGCCTTCCTGTATTTAGTACATAGTACATCTGTCTATTAAGCATGTCCTTACATAAAACTATTGTTTTTTTGTATCCCGCATCAATCAATATGATGAGACACCTTTAGTATATGCAGTGTGATATTAGTTGCATCTTTCATATGATTTATAGCATGCACTGCTTCTAATTTGTTGAAATTCCATTTATGATGGGACACTTTTAACTTGGCAGAGTCATATTGGTTGCATCTTTCATGTGGTGTCTAGCTTGCATTGCTTCTTATTTGTTGGAATGGTTTCTACTTAGTTTACACAAACAGTTGTGAACATGCCATGCCGTCCCGTTTTTCGTACATATTCCATCCTGGTATCATGTGTTTGCCTTGCATCAAAGTAGTGATTGTCGGTATCATGCATGAATGAGTTCTGAAGAGAGAATTTTATTGCTTTTTCTTGTCGGTTTTACTTGACAATTCAAAATCAATAAAGCGGAAGGAAGTTAGCAAGGCAGCGGATAAAGGTGCTCCTTCCAAACGGAGGGCCTCTACAGTTTCTACTCCTCCATCCCCCCAAGATGATTTCCAAGACAACACATGCATATACACTCGACGTAGTTGTGTTTATGATGAGCACGTCTCCCCTAGTGCACCATCACCGGTGCTCCCTCTAACTTGGCACTGTTATATGTGGTTGCATGTTATGTGTGATGTCTAGCTAGTATTGCTTCTAATTTTGTTGAATTCCATCTGCTTACTTTACACATTATACTTGAATAAGACACATGTTCCTGTTTCTAGAACATACAATATCTGTCTATCACACCATGTTCTTACATCAAATTACTACTGTTGTGTAACCTGCAACAATCACTTATCATAAGACACGTTTGACTTCGGAGTGTGATATAGGTTACATCTCGCCTTCTTTTCTAGCTTGTACTACTAATTTGTTGAAATGGCACTTATGACGAGACAATTTTAACTTGGTAGAGTGATATTCCTTGCATCTTTCATATGGTGTCTAGCTTTCATTGCTTCTAATTTGTTGAAATGCCTTCTCCTTAGTTTACACATCATAAGCTGTGAATATGCAATGGCACTAATGACGAGAGGCCTCTAACTTGGTAGTGTGATGTTGTTTGCATCGTGCATATTATTTATTTCTTGTACTGCTTCACATTTGTTTAAACGCCATTTATGATGAGACACTATTTACTTGGTAGGGCGATATTTGTAGCATCTTTCATATGGTGTCTACCTTCATTTCATCGCTTCTAATTTAGTGAAATGTCTTCTTCTTAGTTTACACATCATAGTTCTGGCTATCTCTTCCATCCTATTTTTCGTACATATTACATCCTCCTATCATGTGGTTTTCTAACATGAAAGTTCAGTTTGTCTGTATCGCATCAATTTGTTCTGAAGAACTAAATTGTTATTTGTTTTTCTTGTCGGCTTGACTTAACACGGCACAGAGAAAGAGGAAGAAACACAAAATGGCAGGGAACGGAACCAGAAGAATCCTGCAGATTCTGCTGGTACTAATGGTGCAATAGAAGGTCAAAGTCCAGCGGAAAATTCTACAAACAGGGTATCCCATGCTACACGAGCTGCAGAAAAAGCCAAACAGAAACAAATAGCTGCCACCAAACAAGCAGAGACAACACTAGTTCTTGCAACACCTTCCACAGTACTACCAGTTGCACGAGTTACTCGTGCGTCAACTGAGCTAGCAGCATGATCCCAAGCTCCCTTGCCACCTGACACTACTTCCCAAGAACTCTTGACACAAGACGAGTTGGCAAGATCAGATGAACCTTGTGAGCTTCAACAGCAAGAAGGTAGTTGCTGGAGTCAAGTTACAGTTGCATGCTTCTTTATATGTAGTCTCACAATTTGATGTACACTAACACTTCCTATGTTTGTTGTTGGACTAGCACCTAGGCGCAAGAGGAAACAAACATCAGGGATAATGCTCGATAGGTTAACTAAATCTAGAGGAAGAATGGAGATCCATCTTGAGGCAGGTTTAAAAAGGCCACGTGATGCTACAGAGTCAGCCAAGTTAGTATCAGAGGCAGCGGTTGCCATTAGGTGTCATGTATGTATCCTCCCAACATGGATTCAGTACAGGAATGACAAAGATGAAACCCAGTTCAACACCTTCCTCGACCATTTATCTCTAAGTATAGTTATGTATGGAAACTAGTAATATCGTCTTGCTCTCTCCCATACTTTCTAGGTTGCTGATAATGAGACTCACATAATTTTCAACAGATGAGGTTCAAGTTGGATAGCCAAGATGATGCAACCAGACAAGCTTGCACCCATGTTTCCAAGTCTGCTCTGTGATAGTATCGGTATAACTTGAGGAAAACTCACTTTGAAGGCAAGGCTAACAGTGAACTTTTCCAAACATCTCCAGTGGAAAATATATCGGATGAAGACTGGAGCGGACTCGTTAAACACTGGTCTGATCCGAAGTATTAGGTACATTATATATATGTGATCACATCACATGTTGAAGTCCTATTTACGCATGTGCCACACAAATCTATCTTCTTGTAGGTGAATTGTTCAAAGAACAAGGCCAACTGTACGAAAGTGAAATTCCAACAGACGACAAGATCTCGTAGCTATATTGCACACTGCGAGGCTTGATACGTCTCCAACGTATCTATAATTTTTGATTGCTACATGCTATATTATCTACTGTTTTGGACATTATTGGGCTTTATTATCCACTTTATATTATTTTTGGGACTAACCTACTAACCGGAGGCCCAACCCAGAATTGCTGTTTTTTTGCCTATTTTAGGGTTTCGAAGAAAAGGAATATCAAACAGAGTCCAAACGGAATGAAACCTTCGGGGACGTGATTTTCTCAACGAACAAAACCCGGGAGACTTGGACCCTACGTCAAGAAACAAGAGAGGAGGCCACGAGGTAGGGGGCGCGCCTACCCCCCCCCCCCCCCCCCAGGCGCGCCCTCCACCCTCATGGGCCCCCTGTTGCTCCACCGACGATACTCCCTCCTCCTATATATACCTATGTACCCCGAAACGATCAAATACGGAGCCAAAACCCTAATTCCATCGCCGTAACTTTCTGTATCAACGAGATCCCATCTTGGGGCCTGTTCCGGAGCTCCGTCGGAGGGGGCGTCGATCATGGAGGGCTTCTACATCAACACCATAGCCTCTTCGATGATGTGTGAGTAGTTTACCTCAGACATTCAGGTCCATAGTTATTAGCTAGATGGCTTCTTCTCTCTTTTTGGATCTCAATACAATGTTCTCGCCCTCTCTCGTGGAGATCTATTCGATGTAATCTTCTTTTGCGGTATGTTTGTTGAGACCGATGAATTGTGGGTTTATGATCAAGTTTATCTACGAACAATATTTGAATCTTCTCTGAGTTCTTTTATGTATGATTGGTTATCTTTGCAAGTCTCTTCGAATTATTAGTTTGGTTTGCCCTACTAGATTGATCTTTCTAGAATGGGAGAAGAGCTTAGCTTTGGGTTCAATCTTGCGGTGTCCTTTCCCAGTGACAGTAGGGGCAGAAAGGCACATATGGTACTTTTTCCATCGAGGATAACAAGATGTTTTTTATCATATTGCATGAATTTACCCCTCTACATCATGTCATCTTGCTTAAAGCATTACTCTGTTCTTATGAACTTAATACTCTAGCTGCATGCTGGATAGCGGTCGACGTGTGGAGTAATAGTAGTAGATGCAGGCAGGAGTCGGTCTACTTGTCTCGGACGTGATGCCTATATACAGGTCATACCTAGATATTCTCATAACTATGCTAAATTCTATCAATTGCTCAATAATAATTTGTTCACCCACCGAAAAATACTTATGCTCTTGAGAGAAGCCACTAGTGAAACCTATGGCCCCCGGGTCTATCTTCCATCATATTAATCTTCCAGCACTTAGTTATTTTCATTGCCTTTTATTTTACTTTGCATCTTTATCATAAAAATACCAAAAATATCATCTTATCATATCTATCAGATCTCACTCTCGTAAGTGACCTTGTAGGGATTGACAACCCCTTATCGCGTTGGTTGCGAGGATTTATTTGTTTTGTGCAGGTACGAGGGACTCGCGCGTAGCCTCCTACTGGATTGATTCCTTGGTTCTCAAAAACTTAGGGAAATAATTACGCTAATTTCCTGCATCATCCCTTCCTCTTCGGGGAAAACCAACGCAGTGCTCAAGAGGTAGCAAGAAGGATTTCTGGCGCCGTTGTCGGGGAGTCTACGCAAAAGTCAATATACCAAGTACCCATCACAATCCCTATCTCCCGCATTACATTATTTGGCATTTGCCTCTCGTTTTCCTCTCCCCCACTTCACCCTTGCCGTTTTATTTGCCCTTCTTCTGCTCGTCTTTCCATTTGCTTTGATGTCTTACTTGGCTTGTTTGCTCGTTTGGTTGGAATAGTTGTTTATTTATTACTAAATAGAGAACCTAAACATCTAAGGATCCTCATCCGCTTGCTAATCTTTTTAAGAGATCCAATTATAATGATGTGAGTCTTGTGCACTAGATTATCTTTATGAAGTTTTGCTTGAAATTCGTGAATCTGAAAATTGTGATGAAGTACCTTATCGATTGATTCCCGATGGATCTTTGAATAAAAAGCATGATTGTAATAATGATAGTATAAATTCTATTGATATAAATTGTGCTAATAATATGCAAAACCCTAAGCTTGGGGATGCTAGTTTTGCTATGACCTCTACTTGTTGCAATGATCTTGATTGGGGTGATTCTTCTTACAATCTTGAAAATTTATTTAAGCCCCATGATGAATATGAGATTGATAATAGTGTTTGCAATATTATTGAAAGTGGGTTTGGAAGAGTGTCAACTTTAGATCCCACATATTTGGAGAATGTTCAATCTTATGAAATTTTTGATAAAAGTGGGTTTGGAGAGGTCATGACTTTAGTTAATGTTAATCCCACTATTTTGGAAGAGTGTCAACTTTGCATGCATGTGGATCGTGTTGAAAATATTTTATGTGATAGCTATTTTGTTGAATTTTCTTATGATCCTACATGTAATTATTATGAGAAAGGAAAATATGGTGGTAGAAATTTTCATGTTACTAAATTACCTCTCGTTATGTTGAGATTACTATTGTTTCTTTCCTCTTCCATGCATATGCTAGTTTTTGCTTGCCATGATAATTTGTTTGCCCATAAGATGCCTATGCATAGGAAGTATGTTAGACTTAGATGTGTTTATCACATGTTTTATGATGCTCTCTTTGTGCTCCAATTCTTGTCTTTCATGTGAGCATCATTAAAATTATCAATGCCTAGCTAAAAAGGCTTTAAAGAAAAGCGCTTGTTGGGAGACAACCCAATATTTTTCCTTCCTGTTGTTCAATAAATAATGTATTTAGACTCTGTTTAGGTTGTGTTTTTCGTGTTTAATTAGTGTTTGTGCCAAGTAGAACCGTTGGGAAAACTTGGGGAAAGTCTTCTTAATCTTGCTGTAAAAAACAGAACTTTAGCGCTCACGAGAACTGCTGCCATTTTTATTTGTAAAGTGATATTTAGTTAATTATTTTTTAAGGTGTTTAATAGATAAATTCCTCACGTCCAGCAATTTATTTCAGAATTTTTGGGGTTCCATATATTGCGCTAGCTGCAGATTACTACAGACTGTTCTGTTTTTGACAGATTCTGTTTTTCGTGTGTTGTTTGCTTATTTTGATGAATCTATGGCTAGTAAAATAGTTTATAAACCATAGAGAAGTTGGAATACAGTAGGTTTAACACCAATATAAATAAATAATGAGTTCATTACAGTACCTTGAAGTGGTGTTTTGTTTTCTTTCGCTAACGGAGCTCACGAGATTTTCTACTTTAAGTTTTGTGTTGTGAAGTTTTCAAGTTTTGGGTAAAGATTTGATGGATTATGGAACAAGGAGTGGAGAGCCTAAGCTTGGGGATGCCATGGCACCCCCAAGATAATCTAAGGACACCTAAAAGCCAAAGCTTGGGGATGCCCCGGAAGGCATCCCCTCTTTCGTCTACTTCTATCGGTAACTTTACTTGGAGCTATATTTTTATTCACCACATGATATGTGTTTTGCTTGGAGCGTCTTGTATGATTTGAGTCTTTATTTGTTAGTTTTACCACAATCATCCTTGATGCACACACCTTTTGAGAGAGACACACATGATTCGGAAATTATTAGAATACTCTATGTTCTTCACTTATATCTTTTGAGTTATATAGTTTTGCTCTAGTACTTCACTTATATCTTTTAGAGCACGGTGGTGGATTTGTTTTATAGAAACTATTGATCTCTCATGCTTCACTTAGATTATTTTGAGAGTCTTAAATATCATGGTAATTTGCTTAAATAATCCTAATATGCTAGGTATTCAAGATTAGTAAAAAAATTCCTAGGAGTGTGTTGAATACTAAGAGACGTTTGATGCTTGATGATTGTTTTGAGATATGGAGGTAATAATATCAAAGTCGTGCTAGTTGAGTAGTTGTGAATTTGAGAAGTGCTTGTGTTGAAGTTTGCAAGTCCCGTAGCATGCACGTATGGTAAAGTTGTGTAACAAATTTGAAACATGAGGTGTTATTTGATTGTCTTCCTTATGAGTGGCGGTCGGGGACGAGCGATGGTCTTTTCCTACCAATCTATCCCCCTAGGAGCATGCACATAGCGAGGTTTTTGATGACTTGTAGATTTTTGCAATAAGTATGTGAGTTCTTTATGACTAATGTTGAGTCCATGGATTATACGCACTCTCACCCTTCCATCATTGCTAGCCTCTTCGGTACCGTGCATTGCCCTTTCTCACATTGAGAGTTGGTGCAAACTTCGCCGGTGCATCCAAACCCCGTGATATGATACGCTCTATCACACATAAACCTCCTTATATCTTCCTCAAAACAGCCACCATACCTACCTATATGGCATTTCCATAGCCATTCCGAGATATATTGCCATGCAACTTTCCAATTCCGTTTATCATGACACATTCATCATTGTCATATTGCTTAGCATGATCATGTAGTTGACATAGTATTTGTGGCAAAGCCACCGTTCATAATTCTTTCATACATGTCACTCTTGATTCATTGCATATCCCGGTACACCCGGAGGCATTCATATAGAGTCATCTTTGTTCTAGTATCGAGTTGTAATCATTGAGTTGTAAATAGATAGAAGTGTGATGATCATCATTTTCTAGAGCATTGTCCCAAGTGAGGAAAAAATAAAAAAAGAGGAAAAGGCCATAAAAAAGAAAAGGCCCAAAAAAATGAGAGAAAAAGAGAGAAGGACAATGTTACTATCCTTTGCCACACTTGTGCTTCAAAGTAGCACCATAACATCTGATAGAGAGTCTCTTGTTTTGTCACTTTCATATACTAGTGGGAATTTTCATTATAGAACTTGGCTTGTATATTCCAACAATGGGCCTCCTCAAGTGCCCTAGGTCTTCGTGAGCAAGCAAGTTGGATGCACACCCACTTAGTTTCTTTTGTTGAGCTTTCATACATTTATAGCTCTAGTGCATCCGTTGCATGGCAATCCCTACTCCTTGCATTAACATCAATCGGTGGGCATCTCTAGCCCATTGATTAGCCTCGTTGATGTGAGACTTTCTCCTTTTTTCTCCACATAACCCCCCTCATCATATTCTATTCCACCCATAGTGCTATGTCCATGGCTCGCGCTCATATATTGCGTGAAAGTTTATAGGTTTGAGATTACTAAAGTATGAAACAATTGCTTGGCTTGTCATCGGGGTTGTGCATGATGAGAGCATTCTTGTGTGACGAAATGGAGCATGACTAAACTATATTATTTTGTAGGGATGAACTTTCTTTGGCCATGTTATTTTGAGAAGACATAATTGCTTAGTTAGTATGCTTGAAGTATTATTATTTTTATGTCAATATGAACTTTTATCTTGAATCTTTCGGATCTGAATATTCATACCACAATTAAGAAGAATTACATTAAAATTATGCCAAGTAGCACTCCGCATCAAAAATTCTGTTTTTATCATTTACCTACTCGAGGACGAGCAGGAATTAAGCTTGGGGATGCTTGATACGTCTCCAACGTATCTATAATTTTTGATTGCTCCATGCTATATTATCTACTGTTTTGGATTATTGGGCTTTATTATCCACTTTTATATTATTTTTGGGACTAACCTATTAACCGGAGGCCCAGCCCAGAATTGCTTTTTTGCCTATTTTAGGGTTTCGAAGAAAAGGAATATCAAACGGAGTCCAAACGGAATGAAACCTTCGGGAACGTGATTTTCTCAACGAACAAGACCCAGGAGACTTGGACCCTACGTCAAGAAGGGAGGCCACGAGGTAGGGGGCGCGCCTACCCCCCCCCAGGCGTGCCCTCCACCCTCGTGGGCCCCCTGTTGCTCCACCGACGTACTCCTTCCTCCTATATATACCTACGTACCCCCAAACGATCATACGGAGCCAAAACCTAATTCCACCGCCGCAACTTTCTGTATCCACGAGATCCCATCTTGGGGCCTGTTCCGGAGCTCCGCCGGAGGGGGCATCGATCACGGAGGGCTTCTAATATCACCATAGCCCTCCGATGAAGTGTGAGTAGTTTACCTCAGACCTACGGGTCCATAGTTATTATCTAGATGGTTTCTTCTCTCTTTTTGGATCTCAATACAATGTTCTCCCCCTCTCTTGTGGAGATCTATTCGATGTAATCTTCTTTGCGGTGTGTTTGTTGAGACCGATGAATTGTGGGTTTATGATCAAGTTATCTATGAACAATATTTGAATCTTCTCTGAATTCTTTTATGTATGATTGGTGATATTTGCAAGTCTCTTCGAATTATCAGTTTGGTTTGGCCTACTAGATTGATCTTTCTTGCAATGGGAGAAGTGCTTAGCTTTGGGTTCAATCTTGCGGTGTCTTTCCCAGTGACAGTAGGGGCAGCAAGGCACGTATTGTATTGTTGCCATCGAGGATAACAAGATGGGGTTTTCATCATATTGCATGAGTTTATCCCTCTACATCATGTCATCTTGCTTAAGGCGTTACTCTGTTTTCATTAACTTAATACTCTAGATGCATGCTGG
Source organism: Triticum urartu (assembly GCF_003073215.2). NCBI lineage: Eukaryota > Viridiplantae > Streptophyta > Magnoliopsida > Poales > Poaceae > Triticum > Triticum urartu. The sequence goes on from NC_053023.1 coordinate 525,658,130, forward strand.
ATAGCGGTCGATGAGTGGAGTAATAGTAGATTGCAGGCAGGAGTCGGTCTACTTGTCTCGGACGGTGATGTCTATATACATGATCATACCTAGATATTCTCATAACTATGCTCAATTCTGTCAATTTCTCAACAGTAATTCGTTCACCCACCGTGGAATACTTATGCTCTTGAGAGAAGCTACTAGTGAAACCTATGGCCCCGGGTCTATCTTCATCATATTAATCTTCCAATACTTAGTTATTTCCTTTGCTTTTTTACTTTGCTTTGCATCTTTATCATAAAAATACCAAAAATATTATCTTATCATATCTAGCATATCTCACTCTCGTAAGTGGCCCTGTAGGGATTGACAACCCCTTATCGCGTTGGTTGCCAGGATTTATTTGTTTTGTGCAAGTACGAGCGACTTGCGCGTAGCATCCTACTGGATTGATACATTGGTTCTCAAAAACTGAGGGAAATACTTACGCTACTTTGCTGCATCATCCCTTCCTCTTTGGGGAAAACCAACGCAGTGCTCAAGAGGTAGCAAGAAGGATTTCCAGCGCCGTTGCCGGGGAGTCTACGCAAAAGTCAACATACCAAGTACCCATCACAATCCCTATCTCCCACATTACATTATTTGCCATTTGCCTCTCGTTTTCCTCTCCCCCACTTCACCCTTGCCGTTTTATTTGCCCTTCTTCTGCTCGTCTTTCCATTTGCTTTGATGTCTTACTTGGCTTGTTTGCTCATTTGGTTGGAATAGTTGTTTATTTATTACTAAACAGAGAACCTAAACATCTATGGATCCTCATCCGCTTGCTAATATTTTTAAGAGATCCAATTATAATGAACCAATTGCTAGTGAGTCTTGTGCACTAGATTATCTTTATGAAGTTTTGCTTGAAATTCGTGAATCTGAAAATTGTGATGAAGTACCTTATGGATTGATTCCCAATGGATCTTTGAATAAAAACATGATTGCAATAATGATAGTATAGATTCTATTGATATAAATTGTGCTAATAATATGCAAAACCCTAAGCTTGGGGATGCTAGTTTTGCTATGACCTCTACTTGTTGCAATGATCATGATTGGGGTGATTCTTCTTACAATCTTGAAAATTTATTTAATCCCCATGATGAATATGAGATTGATAATAGTGTTTGCAATATTATTGAAAGTGGGTTTGGAAGAGTGTCAACTTTAGATCCCACATATTTGTAGAATGTTCAATCTTATGAAATTTTTGATAAAAGTGGGTTTGGAGAGGTCATGACTTTAGTTAATGTTAATCCCACTATTTTGGAAGAGTGTCAACTTTGCATGCATGTGGATCGTGTTGAAAATAGTTTATGTGATAGCTATTTTGTTGAATTTGATTATGATCCTACATGTAATTATTATGAGAAAGGAAAATATGGTGGTAGAAATTTTCATGTTACTAAATTACCTCTCGTTATATTGAGATTACTATTGTTTCTTTCCTCTTCCATGCATATGCTAGTGTTTGCTTGCCATGATAATTTGTTTGCCTATAAGATGCCTATGCATAGGAAGTATGTTAGACTTAGATGTGTTTGTCACATGTTTTATGATGCTCTCTTTGTGCTTCAATTCCTGTCTTTCATGTGAGCATCATTAAAATTATCAATGCCTAGCTAAAAAGGCTTTAAAGAAAAGCGCTTGTTGGGAGATAATCCAATTTTTTCCTTGCTGTTATTCAATAAATAATTTATTTAGCCTCTGTTTAGGTTGTGTTTTTTGTGTTTAATTTGTGTTTGTGCCAAGTAGAACCGTTGGGAAGACTTTAATCTTGGTGTAAAAATGCGAACATGCCGTTAACAGGCTTGATGTGGGCCGGCTCGCCACCTTTTGACCAAGTCAAACGGGTCGACCTTTTCACAGGAATGGGCCTCTGTTAGGCCGTGCCACATGTCGACATATCATAGGCACTTTGGGTCCAATGAGTGGATGACATCTGTCCCAACGGTGAGCCGACACGTGTTTCCTCCAGCCAATGATGATTTTACACATGGAAAATCCCCATTGGTCGGGGCTGTTAACGGGTTATCGGATCCAAAACCAAACCCGATAGCTTAACGGTGTTCCGTTACAGTGGATGCCACGTGTCGGTCACCCTTGATGAAAGCACTTCTGTGACGCGCGATTTATCGTCATGGAAGTGGACACTTCCGTGATGATAATTTTGGTAATGTCATGGAACACTTCTACGACAGCACAGGTATGACTATCTTGATTCTGTCATAAAATCGTCATGGATTTACATGCATGACAGAAAACGTGACCTACTGTGACAAACATGTATCATCACGGAAGTGTATTTTTTTTGTAGTGAAAGTTAATAATGATAGTGCAACTTATTTGTGCACTACCGTTTTGGTCATATTGGTGTAAAGTGCATGAAGAAACTCCATGCTGATGGGCTTTTGTGTGGCATCCCAGCTCAGAGAAATCGAAACACCCAGTATTCCAGCCCAGAGATCGAGGAGAAGTCTTCTAGAATACGACACTGCTTAGCATAGAGCAAATCAGCTCTTTATTACAATCTATATGGGTACAAGGGGTTTACATCGGCACGGCGACACTACACCTGCCACGCTTGCTCTATGCAAGCAGTGGAGCAACTCAAAGCAGCGGAATAAATCTAGCAGCGGAACAATGACGACGGTGGTGAACTCCACTCTGCAGGGACTCTAGCTGGAACACTTATCCTAGCTCGCAAACAAGGAATCCACAGCAAACAAACAATCACATCCGGCATGACCTGCAAACTGGCATGACATGCTAGGTCAGTACATGGAATGGACTTGGAAGCTCACGGCAACCAAGCGCAATCAAGACAAACGTCAACATGGCAATTACAGGTTAAACATGGAACAACATGGCATGAACAACATGATACCAACAGCACAATATAAGCATGACATGAACATATAAACATGATGATGCTAACATGCACATTATGACACTATCATGCACCAACTTACTCTGATCGGGTTACCTCGTAACCAATACATTCATGAACTTACCATCGTGGACATCACACGATAATCTTAGGATCCAATCAAGCTTGGTATTCCAATATCGTAGTAATCATTAATGACCACAAGGAGCTTGATTGTTACCCTTGACTCTCGCATAATACCACAAATATCCACAACTCGGTATCCACGATACCACAGTGATCCTCTCGTGATCACAATAAAGATCAACCAATTTCTTTCATCATCGAACCGGGGTTGTTATTAAGAAAATTATTATTATTACTGTTGACCCATAGTGTGACCGACTACGAACTGGGCCCATATCCGCGGGCACAGCCATCGATAGATTTAACACACACACACACTCTGCAGAGGTAGCGCACTTTAACCACACCACGGAACCCATGGCCTCGCACTCCCATATGTGTGGACCAATGGCGTTCCGACAAAACCGATCTACCGCCATGACACTCTCCCGGCCACTCCGACCAACTCCCCTTTGGGCTAAGTCCTGGGTGGCCCCGTGCCTACCAAAGGCACCAACGGCCACCATCGTGGCAAAACAAAAGCGGTCCCAAACGGGGACATGTGCACATAACCAAACTCGGGCTCACAAGGCTTATGTCCGCCTACCTGATCAGGGTAGCGCATGCCATAACCTTCCTTAGTTGGAGGCATCGGCGAGAGGCATGACAATAGATCCAGCTAGGACCTCCCATAAAGGTAAGCGTGGTTGCACTGGTCAGCTCGGTATGGTGGCACCATGACTCAGCCAACAGTTGTTCAAGTTCAATTTAATCCGGTTAAACTTGAATGCAATATGCTGAGCCATGATAAAAATAACATGATGCAACTACAATGCATGAGCATGATATCGACATAAGCATGGGGGTGCAACATAACTACCAACCATATCAACAATGAATCATATCCAACTGATTGGCATAATAACAAGCATGAACGTCACAAGTATAACACTACTCATAGCATAACATGACCACTAGCATCAACAATAAACATCATGCAAGAACATAACCATAAAACTACCATGCAAACTTTTAACCAACTGGATGCAAAGGAACTTGCATAACAACGGTACTCGGAGCAGACGATAGTCATGCACCGAAGACCATCACCAACATCTACATGTACTACTATCAAGCATGCCATACTAAAGTAATACTAGCAGGTAGAACATAATAACAAAGTGCAAGAAAACATGGCATGACGATAACCACTGATCCATAAGCATAACCGAGATAACGACAGCAGTAGCAAAACAATCAGACAATTATTAAAGATTCAAGTTGAAAACCAATGCTACTGCATGGCTATCATGCAAATGGTGGTTGTGGCTTGCCTGGGGATGAAGAAAGCTCCGGGGAGAAGTGCGGAACGACCGCGGAAAGAATCGCCGAAAAAAATTCTCTCTCGGAGGGGCTGATTAGGGGCAAGGGTAAAATGGTCATTTCCAGTATGTCAAACCATAATGAAAGTGACACCAACAAACCGGGCTCGACGAGACGGAGAAGTAGGCATTGGATTCACCTCAGTCGAAGTTACGGGTAAAAAATATAGTTGTTTTTCTGCCAGGGACCTTTTTGTAAGGAAAATCCTCACAAACAGGCCCTCGGCTAAAAAACAGAACATGCACTTGAGGAAATACGATTTCGGTGAACTGAAAACGCTTTCCCGCCCGCAACCGCCACTGTTTATGCTTACTGTTAGCGAAAACGTATTCAGAGGAATATGTTTCCACTAATCCACGTCAGCGAGGGCGGGGTCAACGGGCTGTGCGGCTGACTCGCGGGACCCACTGGCAGGGGGAGGGGGTGCCGTCGTCTTCCTCGCTTCCTCTCGCTCGCCCGCGTGGCCAGCGGGCAGGGACGGCGCCGTCGGCCGTGCTCGCAGCTCCGGCCACCAACGGCGACGCCCGACCTACCTTTGGACTCAGGGGACGGAGGCGGACCTGCCTATGGGTGGCGCGGTCGCCAGAGAGGTCGGAGGCGAGCGGGGCATCACCCGCGGCGGACGGAGGTTCGGGTTTGGACGAGGTTGGAGCTACGGTTTGTCCGGCGACGAACGGAGTAGATGGGGAGGACCTACGGGGACTAGGTGGTGCACTGGTGGTGATAGAAGGAGGAAAGGGGCTCGGGATTGAGCTAATTTAGGAGGGAGGCCGTAGCGGTCATGGCGGTCAATCACGGCGAGGAGAGGCTCTCGAGCTCAGCTGAGTGGTCGAGGAGGGCTACTGGAGTGAGACGAGGCTGCTAGAGTGCTCAAAAGCCACGGGGAGGGGCTATATATAGTCGCAGTGACGTGGTGCTTAGACGCGGCTGCGGTGACGCGTGTGCCATCGCGCTGGCGCGAGCAGAGGCATGGGGAGGGAGTGGAGATGAGTCCAGGGCGTTCACGGAGGATCAGGAGGACTCGGGCGAGCTCGGGAAGGCTCGAGAGAGCTCTGGCAACGACAATGGAGGTGGGGGCCGAGCCGGTTGCCGCCGTTCAAGCTCGGCCAAAGCCCCGGCGAGGCTCAGCGAGCACGGGGTGGCACGGGATCACGACGACGGGGGTGCGGACGCGCTATAGAGCCCATGGGGCAGAGGAGGCCAAGGGGGCGCACGAGGAAGAAGACAGAGGAGGAAAGCAACGTTCGGCTACAGCGCGTCCATGGACGCGCGGCGACGAGAGCCATTACAGCCCTGTCGAAGGGGGAGAGGAGTCCAAGAGGACAGCGACAACGCGGGGAACGCGCTGGACATGCACGGGTGAGCGAACGCGACGACCACGAGCCGTGCCCGAGCAAAATGACGATTTGGACACGCTCAGAGCATGCCAAAACGGTGGTCACCACTGTGACCGGCAAGGAGGTGACGCAAGAGGATGTGGCGAGTTGTCTAATGATGAGTCCCTTCATCATATAAGCCGAGGGAGTCGATGGATCAAGAGAAGGAGCCAAGGAGAGGAGAGTGGCTTCGCTGCAAGTTTGCTGTTGCAAACTTGACCACATCTTGGTGATCAAACTAGTGGGATTAAGGACTAATCTTGATATCTGGGTGGTTTAGATTAGGAAGGACTACAGTCTTGTGAAGTTTGAAAGGAAATGGACCAAGATTTAATAGAGTTGCTTCACCACTGCTTAAATGGGTCCAGAATCAAAATGATGAAGTGGCGCTCACTACGAGTAACCACTTGAGCTGAAATTTGGCATGGCAGAATGATTTGGTCATATGAAGGTGACATAAAAATTTCAGACCATTTGGACAAGCCAAAGTGGTACTCCCTTCATAATGCTCCTGTTTGAACAGGAACTTGAGAAAATTCCTGAGGGAAAATGGCTATATGAAATGAGCCCAAATTTTGTGGAGCTAGGTTATATGGATAATAGAAGGCCTAAGAAATTTGCAGCCATAATGGAGCAAGATAAAATACACTCGCTTCACAAACTAAAATTTTGGACAGAATCAAAGATTTGAGGTTGTGCTCACATGGAGGCATGACATGAGCTCAACTTTGGTGGAGGGCTATGATTTGAGTATATGAAGGGCCATGCAAAATTGCAACTCTTTTGGATATTCCTAGCTTGTACCTCCTTTCCAAAGTTTCTTTCTGGACAGAAACTTTGGAAAATCATAATTAAATAACTACTAGGCAAATGAGGTTGCACTTTGGCATGTGGCAATGCTATGGACAGGAAAAGATCTCCAAGGGGTTTGAGGTCAATTGGGCAAAGGAAAATGGCACTTGCTTCACAATGTGGCATTTAGGGCAGAATAGGAAATGAATTATTTGAGGATGATGATAATCATGGAAAATGAAATATTTTGCCATATTTGAGAAATATATGACCCAAACAATTTCTGAGAATTATTTGGAAATTTTAGGAGTGATGTTAATATAGGTTGCTTCACAGCCTAGGGAAATTTGAGTTATTGCTTTAATAGAACAAGAATATTCCCAATAAAAAGAATATTGGGATTTGGGCTAGGATAAAAATGACAGGGTCTAGGGAAGGATTTGGGAGTGACAAGCCACTCTGGAAGCAAAGAAGAGGGCATCTTCTTCAGTTTCCAGACCACAAAGCCACGGAAAAATAAAACTCAGGCAAAAACCTCGAAAAAACAAAAGAAAAAGGAAGGGCCAAAAATCAGGCTGTGACAGCAAGCCTGTGGCACCCCGGCTCAGAGAAACCAAAACGCCCCGTATTCCAGCCTAGAGAACGAGGAGAAGTCTTCTGGAATACGGCACTGCTTAGCATAGAACAAAACAGCTCTTTATTACAATCTATATTGGGTACAAGGGGGTTACATCGGCACGGCGACACTACGCCTGCCATGGTTGCTCCATGCAAGCAGCAGAACAACACGATGCAGCGGAATAACTCCTGGCAGGGGAATAGCGAAGATGGTGATGAACTCCACTCCGCAGGGACTCTGGCTGGAACGCTTATCCTAGCTCACAAACAAGAAATCCACGGCAAACAAGCAATCAAATCTGGCATGACCTGCAGACTGGCATGACACGCTAGGTTAGTACATTGAATGTACTTGCAAGCCCACAGCAACCAAAGCAATCAAGATAAACAATGGCATGGCAATTACAGATTATTAAGCAATGATGAACACGATACTATCAGAACAACATGGCATGTACAACATGATATAGGTAGAACAATATGAGCATGTCATAAACATATGAACATGATGAGACTAGCATGCAACATGATGAAACTATCATGCACCAACTTACTCTGCTCGGGTTACCTCGTAACCATCACATGCATCACTTACCACCACGGACATCACACGATCATCTCAGGATCCAATCAAGCTTGGTATTAACAATACCGTAGTAATCATTTATGACCACAAGGAGCTTGACTTTTACCCTTAACTCTCGCATAACATCCCAAATATCCAACAAGTTGGTACTCACGATACCACAGTGATCCTCTCACGATCACATAAATATCAACCAACTTCTTTCATCATCGAACCGGGGTTGTTATTAAGCACATCATTATTATTACTGTTGACCCATAGTGTGACCAATACGAACTGGGCCCATATCCACGGGCATGGCTATCGATAGATTTAACACACACACACTCTGCAGAGGTTAGCACACTGTACCCACACCACGGAACCCATGGCCTCGCACTCCCATTCGGGTGGACCAACGGCATTCCGATAAAACCGTCCTACTGCCATGACACTCTCCGGGCCACTCCGACCAACTCCCCTTTGGGCTAAGTCCTGGGTGGTCTCGTGCCTACCAAAGGCACCAACGGCCACCGTCGTGGCAAAACGGTCCCAATCGGGGACAAGGATCCTTACAAAAAACAAGTGCACAAAAGGATTATGTCGTCCTACCTGGCCAAGGTAGTGCCCGCGCATAACCTTCCCTCGCGGGAGGCACCGACGAGAGGCATGACAATAGACCCAGTTAGGACCCCCCACGAGGTAAGCGTGGTTGCACTGGTCCGCTCGATATGGTGGCACCATGACTCAGCCAACAGTTGTTCAAGTTCAATTTAATCCAGTTAAACTTGAATGCAATATGCTGAGTCATGATAAAAATAACATGATGCAACTACAATGCATGAACATGATATTAACATAAGCATGGGGGTGCATCCCAATGAACGAGCATAACAACATTTAACCATTTATCTAGATGAGCATGGCATACTAACGAGCATGGATATCACAACTAGAACACTATCCATAGCATAACATGGCCACTAGCATCAACAATAAATACCATGCAATAACATAATGATAAAACTACCATGCAAGTATTTAATCAGCTGGATGCAAAGGAACATGCATAACAATGGTACTCGGAACAGACGATAGTCAGGCACCGAAAACCATCACCAACATGTACTACTACCAAACATTGCCAATATTAAAGTAATACTAGGACGAAGAAAATAATAACAGAGTGCATGAAAACATAGCATGACGGTAAACACCGATCCATAAGCATAACCGAAATACCGGCCGCAGTAGCAAAACAAACAGACAGTTATTAAAGATTCAAGTTGAGAACCAATGCTTATGCATGGCTATCATGCAAATGGTGGGTGTGGCTTGCCTGGTGATGAAGAAGGCTCCGGGGAGAAGTGCGGTGAAGCCGCAGAAAGATTCGCCGGAAAAGATTCGCTCCCGGAGGGGGCTGATTAGGGGCAAGGGAAAAATGGTCATTTCCAGTATGGCAAACCATAGTGAAAATTATGGAAACAGAACGGGCTCGACGAGACGAAGACGTGGGCGTTGGTTTCACCTTAATCGGAGTTACGAGCAAAAAGTTATAGCCTCACAAAGTCCAGGGACCAATCTGTAAAAATATTTCTACAAACAGGCCCCTGAGCTGAAAAATAGAAAGTACATTTAGTTGAATACGCCTTCTCAGCAGAGTAAACGTATTTCTAAAATACGCTTTTCCAGAAGGAAAACGCATTTCCGACCGAACTAAGACCAGAATATGCTTTCCCTTACTGAAAACGTATTTCAACAAAAGGCGTTTCCACTTATCCAGCAAGGCGGCGGCGGGACCGGGCGCGTGTAACGCTGACATGCGAGTCCCATGGGGCTGGGCCCGTCACTTATCCACGTGGGCAGCCCGGGTCAACGCCCGCTCGCCGACAGGTGGGGCTGCACGGTGATGGGGCCCGCCTGACCAGAGGTCGTCGTCCTCCTCGCGCCTGCCCGCGATGCAGGGGAGGACCGGCGCGCTCCGGCGAGGCTCCTGGGCGGCTCCGGCCACCATTCTCACCGGCCGACCTACCGGGATGATCAGCGCGTCGAGCCGCACACATCCCTTGGCAGAACGGACCTCGAGGAGGGCGGGGTTGAGAGCAGCAAGGACTCCAGTGGAGGGGGCTTCGGGCATGAGTGGTTTTTGGCCATAGTGGCTCCGGCGAGAGGGAGAGGGCATGGGCAGGATCTAAGGGGTCCCGGTGGTCCTCTGGTGAGGTCAGGAAGGAGGGGGAGTGCTTGGTTCAGGCGGATTTGGCCGAGGTCGTGCGGCGGCCATGGAGGCAGAGAGCAGCTCCAGCTCGGTGGAGAGGCTAGGCAGGTTCCTGGGAGAGAGGTGGGGCTGATGGTGAGCTCGAGCGACCTCGGGGTGGCCTTATATAGCCAAGGCAGCGAGGGGGTGAGGTGGCACGCGCGCGGCTACGTGTCCGCTCTCCGGCGACGGGCACGCGCGGCCAAGGGTCACGGGGAGGGGCGGCAAGGCGACGAGCGAGGGAACGGACGAGTGGCAGAGCTGACGGAGACGAGGCAAAGCTCGGGGACAAGAGAAGGAAGAGGACATGGCCGCGGAAGACGACGCGGTCACAGGTCAGAACGGTGCCACGACGGTGATGGCTCACTGGGGAAGAAGACGGAGGGGGAAAGGGCTCCAGAGATACGGCGACGACGCGGGGAACACGCTGGACATGGTCAGGTGATGAGTGGACGAGTGCACAGACGGGGAGGAAGAGGCCGAAGCGTCAGAGCGCATTTGCTGCATCCAGAACGCGTGCACGGGCAAAAAATACACGCGGTCACCACGCGACATGTCACGGGGAGGACACAATGGGCTGGAAAAACTTGTCTGGGGGCTAGTCCTTGATCCCCAAGGCATCCCAGAGGTTAAATATAACATGAAGGAGCCAAGGAGAGGAGTGTGGCATCGCTGAAACTTTGTTGTATCAGTTTTGCATGAGCACTGGTGATCAACAGGGAGCTGATTGGGTCAAATGGAGTTGTCTGGGGTGTTTAACTACGGGAGGACTATGATCCTGGTGGTTTTGGAGGCAAAAAGATAAAAGCTTAATATAGTTGCTTTGCAACTGACCAAAAGGGTCCAGAATCAAGATTATGATGATGCTCTCACATGGAGTATCCACCTGAGCTCAACTTGGGCAAGGCTGAGTTATATGGTCAGCTGAAGATGCTGCAAAAGGCTTCATACCAATTGGATAAACTAAAATGGTACTTGCTTCACAAGCATTTCCACTGACCAGAAACTTGCAAAACTTCTAGAGGAAAATTGGCTAGGTGGAATATGCCCAAATTGGGTGGAGATAGGTTATATGGATAATATAAGGCCTAGAAAAATGTTCAGAAATAATGGGGCAATATAAAATATACTTGCTTCACTAACTGAAAATTTGGACAGAAGCAAAGATTTGAAGCTGTGCTCACAGGGATGCATAGCATGAGCTCAAATCTTGTGGAGAGCTTTTATTTGATGATATTAAAGACCATGCAAAAATTCAACTCACTTGGATTAACCTAGCTAGTACTTCCTTCACAACCAATTCCCTTAGACAGGAAGTTTGAAAAATTGCTCAGGAATATTTACTAGGCAAATTAAGTTGAAATTTGTCATGAGGAAATTATTTGGACATGAAAAGATGTCCAATAAGTTTGGAGTCAATTGGGCAAAGATAAATGGCACTTGCTTCACAATCTGCCATTCAGGACAGAATAGGAAAAGGATTATTTGAGGATGATGGGAAACATGGCCACTGAAATATTTTGCCATATTTGATAAATATATGACCCAGACAATTTAGGAGAATTATTTGGGAATTTTAGGAGTGATGGAAATATAGGTTGCTTCACAACTTAGGGCAGATAGGGTTATTCCTTTAATAGAAAAGGAATGTCCCCGATAAAAATAATATTGGTATTTGGGCTAGGATGAAAATGGAAAGGTATAGGGAAGGATTTGGGTATGACAAGCCACTCTGGAAGCAAAGAAGAGTTCTTCTTCTTCAGTTTCCAGACCACATAGCCCCGGAAAAAGAAATCTCAGGATCACTTGATTATGAATCACTTGATGCTTGCAAACCATGCCTCATGGGCAAGATGACTAAGACTCCATTCTCCGTAACAATGGAGCGAGCAACTGACTTATTGGAAATAATACATACTGATGTATGTGGTCCGATGAGTGTTGAGGCTCGTGGTGGGTATCGTTATTTTCTGACCTTCACAGATGATTTGAGCAGATATGGGTATATCTACTTGATGAAATATAAGTCTGAAACATTTGAAAAGTTCGAAGAATTTCAGAGTGAAGTGGAAAATCATCATAAATAGAAAATAAAGTTTTTACGATCTGATCGTGGAGACGAATATTTGAGTTACGAGTTTGGTCTTCAACTAAAACAATGTGGAATAGTTTCACAAATTCATGCCACCTGGAACACCACAACATAATGGTGTGTCTGAACGTCATAACCGTACTTTATTGGATATAGTGCAATCTATGATGTCTCTTACTGATTTACCACTATCGTTTTGGGGTTATGCATTAGATACAACTACATTCACGTTAAATAGGGCACCGTCTAATCCGTTGAGACGACACCGTATGAACTATGGTTTGGCTAGAAACTTAAGCTGTCGTTTCTTAAAGTTTGGGGTTGTGATGCTTATGTGAAAAAGTTTCAGCCTGATAAGCTCGAACCCAAATCGGAAAAGTGTGTCTTCATAGGATAACTAAAAGAAACTGTTGGGTACTGTAACATCCCAAATTTTTAATTTGGAATGTTATACATTAGATCATCATTACATATCATATTTTATTTTGCATTTTGGTTGATCCTAGAAATTCTACGCAACTCAATGACCCACGGAGAGAGTTGGGGATTTCGTTATCTTCATATTTGAGTTTTCTCAAATTTTGAGAATAGGATCATTTGATTTTATTTATTTTATCATCAGTTATTTTTATTACAAAAATATGAAAGAGGGAATAAAATGACTTTCCCAAAATAAAGAAATATTGAGGATTTAATAATAAAATCAAATAAGATTTTATTTAGGAGTTTTTCGGTGTTTTATTTGAATTTAGGAAAAATGTGCGTTTTTCAAAATTGCATTTAGGTCCCAAATAAATGTTCACCTTGTGCGGCTTGATTTTAGAAGCCCGTGAAAATTTATTTCGGAATTTTTGAAGTCCGTTTAGTATTTCTTTTTATTTTTCTTCCGAGCGAAATAATTAAAAAAACGAACCGACCTACGGGCCGTGTCCGGATAGGACTCCGGCCCGAGGCGGCCTTTAAAAGCCGGCCCAGCCCCCCCGGGAGAAACCCTAGCCGCCCAGCCCCAAGCCGCCGCCGCCACCCGCTCCCGCCCCGCGCCGCCGCCGCCGAGGTTCGCCGCGCCTCGACTTCCTTGCCATCGATTTTTTTTTAAAACTAGATAAGTTTTCGTCGGATTTTTCGGTCGGTTTTTTTAGATTCGGTTTTTTTAATAGATTGGTTTTTCCGGTTTATTTAAATAGCGAGCGTTCATCCGTTCGTTCGTTCTAGCGAGCATTCGTCGTTTTTCTTTTTCTCGGATTAAATCCGCGATTTTTCTGATCGCGATTCCTGATCCGATTTTCGTTTTAGTATAACTTTTCGCTCGTTTATCGGAATCAGGCGATTCAAGCGCCTAGAGTTTCGTCTCGAAACCCTCTATCCGTTTAACCAACTTAAACAAGATTTTGCTACTGTAAAATTTGCCCTAAATCCAGATTACTAGAACGAAGTTGTTTTCTTTCGCCGTTTGATTTTCGTTGCTTCGTTCGATTTGATTCTTTTTGCCAACCGGAGTTCTTAAGTTGAACCTTCTGGTTAGATCTCTTATTTTGAGTTTTACCTGTGCATTAGATGAGTACTTATTGTGTGCTTGTTTGTTTGTCTGCGATAGAATACCCGGAGTGCGCCGCCTGTTACTTCGAATCGTTAGGTTTCGCGGATCATCAGCAAGGCAAGTAACACTTTGATCATACCTTTCCTACTACTACCCAGTTTTATTGCATTAGATCAATCCTCACACATTGCATGATTAGGATCTAATTAAATTGTGGGATGGGAAGTTGAGATGTAGTACCTATTACCTGTTTATTATCAAACCTTTGGGAGTTACTTCTACGTTTGCTTATTATGCCATGCTATGCTAGTAGACGTGGATTGGGTGAGTGATATCCATGACAGATGTGAGTGATATTAATGGTTTATCTAAGGTGGCCACTTAAACACACATCTGTCTAGGTGGATTGAGGCACCTGGGTATTCCAGGACTTGCCTGTTTTCTTTCGGACCGCCACCCAGGCTCAAAGGGATCATGAGACTATTCATACTAGAAACTTCTGTGTGCAGCCACAAGCTATCATGGGCTCTAGCTTAGTTGACTAAGTTGTGCGAACTCTTACAGTGGTAGACTAGCAGATGTAGGGGATGTAGGTGGTACGGTCTACCCGATCGTAAGGTGCTAGCGCTTCTGAAAGACTATGTCTCGGTCATCTGTCTTCTCAAACACCATGTAGTGCAAGAAACCAAACGGAGGCAATCGAGTCTTGTGGGGAAAAGTGCGCAAACCCCTGCAGAGTGTAATAAACTAATCATGGTTAGCTGTGTCCCCGGTTATGGACATTTTGAGTATCTAGTACTTGGATTATCATGTGAATCTCAACATGTTACTCTAAAAATTAATTTTTTTGGGTTATGTTCAATGATGATGCTTAATTGGGATTGAGAATGCTGTCAACGATTCTCAATGTTTAACAACTACCATGATAGTTAAATAAAATTTATTCCTTTGAAGTAGGGAAAAATTGGCTTTACGCAAAATTGTAACCATAGAGCTTTCCACTAGCCAAATATGCATATAGTATAGCTGTTTCATTCCATTACTCTCTATGTGTTACATTGCCAGCATATTCCATGTGCTGACCCGTTTCGGGCTGCAACGTTAATGTTGCAGACTTTTCAGACAACGATTAAGGAGTTTTGGGTCATGGTTCTATACTCAGTGATGCCGTTGGAGTTTATGGACTCACTTATCTTCCAAGCCTTCTGTTGTTATCGTTATTAGATGGCCTTAAGCCATATTTATTGTAATAAGTTCTCTTTTGAGACACTCGATGTAATAAGTGTGTGATTGCTACTCTGCTATAAATCCTCTGAGTACTGTGTGGTGTCAGCATTACTGATCCAGGGATGACACCGGAGCACAGAGATCAGACTGTTTGAGGTCTGGTCGCTACAGGTACACCTTTTATCACAGATCCGAAAGGCAAGATCTTTGTTGCTAAGAGTGGATCCTTTCTAGAGAAGAAGTTTCTCTCGAAAGAAGTGAGTGGGAGGAATGTAGAACTTGATGACATCAAGTTACTACCGAACCTCGTAGGACAACCAGAGTATGGTCCGCACCAGAGTGATACGGTAATCCTTTCTGGAAGTCATGTTACTAGACCATGACGAACCTACGAACTATGAGGAAGCGATGATGATCCCAGATTCCGCGAAATGTCTTAAGGCCATGAAATCTGAGATGGGATCCATGTATAAAGAACAAAGTATGGACTTTGATTGACTTTCCCAATGATTGGTGAGCCATTGAGAATAAATGGATCTTCAAGAGGAATACGGACGCTGATAGTAGGTTACTATCTACAAAGCTCAAATTGTCGCAAAAAGGTTTTTGACAAGTACAAGGTGTTGACTACGATGAGATTTTCTCACTCGTAGCGATGCTTAAGTCTGTCCGAATCATGTTAGCAATTGCCACATTTTATGAAATCTGGCAAACGGATGTCCAAACTGCATTCCTTAATGGATTTCTCAAAGAAGAGTTGTATATGATACAACAGGAAAGTTTTGTCAATCCTAAAGGTGCTAACAAAGTGTGCAAGCTCCAGCGATCCATCTATGGACTGGTGCAAGCATCTCGGAGTTGGAATATACGCTTTGACGAGTTCATCAAAGCATATAGTTTTATACAGACTTTTGGAGAAGCCTGTATTTACAAGAAAGTGAGTGGGAGCTGTGTAGCATTTATGATATTATATGTGGATGACATATTGTTGAACGGAAATGATACTGAATTTCTGGATAGCATAAAAGGATAAGAATTTTTCAAAGAAAGACCTTGGTGAAGCTGCTTACACATTGAGCATCATGATCTATAGAGATAGATCAAGATGCTTGATAAGATTTTTCAATGAGTGCATACCTTGACAAGATTTTGAAGTAGTTCAAAATGGAACAGTCAAACAAGGAGTTCTTGCCTGTGTTGCAAGGTGTGAAGTTAAGTAAAGACTCAAAACCCGACCATAGCAGAAAATAGAAAGAGAATGAAAAGCCATTCCCTATGACTCAATCATAGGTTCTATAAAGTATGCTATGTTGTGTAACAGTCCTATTGTATACCTTAGCATGATTCTGGCAAGGGAGTACAATAGTGATCTAGGAATAGACAGCGGTCAAAATTATCCTTAGAGGACTAAGGAAATATTTCTTGGTTATGGAGGTGATAAAAGTGTACGTCGTAAAGAGTTATGTCGATGCAAGCTTTTTACATCAATCTAGATGACTCTGAGTCTCGATCTAGATACATATTGAAAGTGGGAGAAATTAGCTAGAGTAGCTCCGTGCAGAGTATTGTAGACATAGAAATTTGCAAAATACATATGGATCTGAATGTTGCAAACCCGTAGACTAAACTTCTCTCACAAGCAAAACACGATCACTCTTTGGGTGTTAATCACATAGCCATGTGAACTAGATTATTGACTCTAGTAAACCCTTTGGGTATCAGTCACATGGATATGTGAACTAATCACATAAAGATGTGAACTATTGGTGTTAAATCACATGACAATGTGAACTAGATTATTGACTCTAGTGCAAGTGGGAGACTGAAGGAAATATGCCCTAGAGGCAATAATAAAGTTATTATTTATTTCCTTATATCTTGATAAATGTTTATTATTCATGCTAGAATTGTATTAACCGGAAACTTAGTACATGTGTGAATACATAGACAAACAGAGTGTCACTAGTTTGCCTCTACTTGACTAGCTCGCTGAATCAATGATGGTTATGTTTCCTAACCATAGACATGAGTTGTCATTTGATTAACGGGATCACTTCATTAGAGAATTATGTGATTGACTTGACCCATCCGTTAGCTTAGCACGATGATCGTTTAGTTTGTTGCTATTGCTTTCTCCATAACTTATATATGTTCCTATGACTATGAGATCATGCAACTCCCGAATTCCGGAGGAACACTTTGTGTTCTACCAAACGTCACAAAATAACTAGGTGATTATAAAGGTGCTCTAAAGGTGTCTCCAATGGTGTTTGTTGAGTTGGCATAGATCGAGATTAGGATTTGTCACTCCGAGTATCGGAGAGGTATCTCTAGGCCCTCTTGGTAATGCACATCACTATAAGCCTTGCAAGCATTGTGACTAACAAGTTAGTTGCGGGATGATGCATTAAGGAACGAGTAAAGAGACTTGCTGGTAATGAGATTGAACTAGGTATTGACATACCGACGATCGAATCTCGGGCAAGTAACATACCGATGACAAAGGGAACAACGTATGTTGTTATGCGGTTTGACCAATAAAGATCTTCGTAGAATATGTAGGAACCAATATGAGCATCCAGATTCTGCTATTGGTTATTGTTCGGAAGTAAGTTTCGGTCATGTCTACATAGTTCTCGAACCCGTAGGGTCCGCACGCTTAACGTTCGGTGATGATCGGTATTATGAGTTTATGTGTTTTGATGAACCGAAGGTTGTTCGGAGTCCCGGATGTGATCACGGGCATGACGAGGAGTCTCAAAATGGTTGATATATAAAGATTGATATATTGGAAGCCTATGTTTGGACATCGGAATGGTTCCTAGTGGTTCGAGCATTTTTTCGGAGTACCGGGAGGTTACTGGAACCCCCCGGGAGAAGTTATGGGCCTTATGGGCCATAAGAAGGAAGCACACCAGCCCACAAGGGGTTGGTGCGCCCCCTTGGGAAGGAGGCCGAATTGGAATAGGTTTTTTTTGGGGGGGGGGGCCTCTTTCCTTCTGTCCTACTCCTCCTTCCCTTCCTCTCCTACTCCAACTAGGGAAGGGGGGAATCCTACTCCCGGTGGGAGTAGGACTCCCCTAGGGCGCGCCATAGAGAGGGCCGGCCCCTCCCCTCCTCCACTCCTTTATATACGGGGGAGGGGGCACCCCATGGACACACTAGTTGATCATTGATCTCTTAGCCGTGTGCGGTGCCCCCCTCCACCATAATCCACCTTGGTCATATCATAGCGGTGCTTAGGCGAAGCCCTGTTCTGGTAGCATCATCATCACTGTCATCACTTCATCGTGCTGATGAAGCTCTCCCTCGACACTCTACTAGATCGTGAGTTCGTGGGACGTCACCGAGCCGAACGTGTGCAGTTCGCGGAGGTGTCGTACCTTCGGTGCTAGGATCAGTCGATCGTCAAGATGTACGACTACAACAACCGCGTTGTCATAACTCTTCCGCTCACGATCTACGAGGGTACGTGGACAACACTCTCCCCTCTCGTTGCTATGCATCACCATGATCTTGCGTGTGCGTAGGAAATTTTTTGAAATTACTGCGTTCCCAACAGCTGGTCCTTGCTGTTGTAGGATTCCTCTTTGCATCCTTTATTGGGCACCCGGATAACCGACTGTTGTCGCCCAATGGTCAATGCCACGTCCCCCGCATGGCAGTTTTTGTAGCGGGTAACTGCATCATTGCGCCTCGCCCGGCACAACCGCATGCACTCGAACGTGCGTGATCGTGCACCGGCCCCAAACATTGGCAGCACAACTTAAAAATTGACGGATGGAGTACTAGTTATAGTGATGCATATAATTAAGCAAAGGGATCGCACATGTCTGTATTGAATGGAATGAGAATGTAGTATCACAATAAGAATTAAGGCCACGATGATGCAATCGCAGTTGTGGTATACCGGAGGCAAGAAGAAAGATGCATCCATCAGCGTACGACCTCCTCCTCCTCAACTCAGTGCATCGGGCCACCGACCGGCGGCTAAGGAGCGACGGCTTTTGTGGCGAGGTCAAGGTGCTTCTCAGTAAAGGCATCCAAGGCTTCCAGCCGGTTGAAAAAGGCCAATGTCGTAGCATCCTCGCTGGCCTTGTAGATACCTATGTACACGATTTGCTCATACACATCAATGTGTAGGTTGATGAATTCTTGCAGGGCGACGCGCCTCATGGCGAGCGCGACCTCCAGGTGGTCATTCTTCATGGTGTCGGCGGGCAGTCACAACGCCACCAGTGCTTGAAAGAGGTTCCGACCATGGAGGCCGATTAGGGTGGCAGGCAATGAGGAGCCCGGGCGCGCGGGCTATAGGAGTACGGCGATGTTGTCTGCGAGCTTCTTGACGATGGTGAACTTGTTGGTGGTGGCAACGATCATCTGGTCCAACTGAGAGTCGTAGCTGGCGTCGACGGCGGCCATCCACCAGCCGGTCGCCAACACCGTCTGGAGACGATCCTCGGTGCCATGCCGCAGGCCGGCGTCGTGGACCATCTGGCACAGCCGCTGGCTGCTCGCGCGTATTGCCGCCATGGGTCTGGAGTGGGCACTTTTGCGCTTATTAGTGTAGGTGCTTAGGCAAATGCTCAGGTGCGTACAATGTGGTAGATGCATTGGAATGGTAGGGCGCCTTTATATGAGTGCAAACTGTGTTGCATTCACATCGTACTGCCACTTTTCCTGGTCGTCCTCCCATTACTTCCCTCATGCATTCACACAATGCTAATTGAAGAAGGGTGCATCATTGGCCGTTAAACATTTCGGGAAGCGCTACCCTCTCCCATGTCTGCATTAAAGCCTTATCGAGAACTGCGTCGCCTGCTGTCAAATCAAATAGTACTACATGAACACGCCTCCTCGCCTCCATCTATGCTTAATTACTGAATTTTAGTTGCAAAAATTAGATACTGCTAGTGATTTTTAGCTTCATATTTTCATAAATCGCAGTGTTACAAGGTTGACAAATGGCAATGTTACTAAATCAACAAATGTCAATCTTTCCAGTTTGACAAATGGCAACATACCCAATATGACAGATGCAAATCTTACCAAATTGTTTGTAAGTGGTTGCACACGGGTCATCCAAAAGAACCGTTTGCGTTCAAGAGATGCACAAATCCTGCTCTCACTTTGCATACGGGTGTTCTATCTAAAACGTTTGCGATCAAGAGCCATTAAAACCAAGACACATGGTGTCACGTGAATGGTTAACAGAACACACACGGTTTGAATTATACAAACGTTTGAGATATTAAAGTGGGAGCTATTTTTCAAAATGCCTTTGTTGGTTGTTATTCGAGTGCGCCTTCTCTCAAAATGGACATGAAAAATACCACAACATATCGAGTGCCATTCCATGATAGCATGCCAAGTTTCATGAATTTCAGACGAGCTTTAGATTTACTAGAATTTAAAAACAAAGTATCTCAACATTTTGCCGGCAATCAACGGTGCCCTAGTGTTTGAAATTCATTCCCATTTCTTGCATTGGACCTAAGCATGCACCCAAGGACAAAGATTTGATTTGTCAACCAATTTATATACACTGTAGCATGTGCATTGATACGTCCATTTTGCATCATGCTTTCATATGAATATTTATTGCATTATGGGCTGTTATTACACATTATGTCACAATACTTATGCCTTTTCTCTCTTATTTTACAAGGTTTACATGAAGAGGGATAATGCCTGTAGCTGGAATTCTGGGCTGGAAAAGGAGCAAATATTACAGACCTATTCTGCACAACTCCAAAAGTCCTGAAACTCCACGAAAGTCAGTTTTGGAATATATTAAAAATATAGGGCGAAGAAAGCACCAGAAGGGGGCCACCCACTATCCACAAGGGTGGAGGGCGCGCCCCCTGCCTCGTGGGCCACCTGGAAGCCCCCCGATGCCCATATTCTGGTAAAGGTGTCTTTTACCCTGGAAAAATCATAAGGAAGCTTTCGGGACGAATCACCACCGTCTCGAGGCGGAACCAATCTAGGGCTCCAGCGGAGCTGTTCTGCCGGGGAAACATCCCTCCAGGAAGGGGAAATCGTCACCATCATCATCACCATCGATCCTCTCATCGGGAGGGGGTCAATCTCCATCAACATCTTCACCAGCACCATGTCCTCTCAAACCCTAGTTGATCTCTTGTATCCGATCTTTGTCTCAAAACCTCAGATTGGTACCTGTGGGTTGCTAGTAGTGTTGATTACTCCTTGTAGTTGATGCTAGTTGGTTTATTCGGTGGAAGATTATATGTTCAAATCCTTTATGCACATTAATACCCCTCTAATTATGAACATGAATATGATTTTTGAGTAGTTACGTTTGTTCCTGAGGACATGGGAGAAGTCTTGATATAACTAGTCATGTGAATTTGGTATTCGTTCGATATTTTGATGAGATGTATGTTGTCTATCCTCTAGTGGTGTTATGTGAACGTCTACTACATGACACTTCACCATTGTTTGGGCCTAGAGGAAGGCATTGGGAAGTAATAAGTAGATTATGGGTTACTAGAGTGACAGAAGCTTAAACCCTAGTTTATGCGTTGCTTCGTAAGGGGCTGATTTGGATCCATATGTTTCATGCTATGTTTAGGTTTACCTTAATACTTCTTTTGTAGTTGCGGATGCTTGCCAGAGGGGTTAATCATAAGTGGGATGCTTGTCCAAGGAAGGGCAGTACCCAAGCACCGGTCCAACCACATATCAAATTATCAAAGTACCGAACACGAATCATATGAGCGTGATGAAAACTAGCTTGACGATAATTCCCATGTGTCCTCGGGAGCGCTTTCCTTTGTATAAGAGTTTGTCCAGGCTTGTCCTTTGCTACAAAAAGGATTGGGCCACCTTGCTGCACCTTGTTTACTTTTGTTACTTGTTACCCGTTACAAATTACCTTATCACAAAACTATCTGTTACCGCTAATTTCCGTGCTTGTAGAGAATACCTTACTGAAAACTGCTTGTCATTTCCTTCTGCTCCTCGGTGGGTTCGACACTCTTACTTATCGAAAGGACTATGATAGATCCCCTATACTGGTGGGTCATCAAGACTCTTTTCTGGCGCCGTTGCCAGGGAGTGAAGCGCCTTTGGTAGGTGGAATTTGGTAAGGAAAAATTTATATAGTGTGATGAAATTTACTGTCACTTGTTACTATGGAAAACAATCATTTGAGGGGCTTGTTCGGGGTATCTTCACCCCGACCAGTAGAGCAAAGAGTTGCTCCTCAACCTACTGAACCTACTGAAAATGTTTACTTTGAAATTCCTTCGGGTATGATAGAGAAACTGCTAGCTAATCCTTTTACAGGAGATGGAACATTACATCCCGATATGCACCTAATCTATGTGGATGAAGTTTGTGGATTATTTAAGCTTGCAGGTATGACCGAGGATGTTATCAAGAAGAAGGTTGATACGTCTCCAACGTATCTATAATTTTTTATTGTTCCATGCTATTATATTATCCATCTAGGATGTTGTATATACATTTATATGCTATTTTATATGATTTTTGGGACTAACCTATTAACCTAGAGCCCAGTGCCAGTTTCTGTTTTTCCGTGTTTTTGAGTATTGCAGAAAAGGAAAACCAAACGGAGTCCAATTGACCTAAAAATTCACAGAGATAATTTTTGGACCAGAAGAAGCCCGCGGAATACTGGAGATGGGCCAGAAGAGTCCCGAGGCACCCACGAGGGTGGGGGCGCGTGCCCTACCCTCCTGGGTGCGCCCCCTACCTCATGGCCGCCTCGGTGTAACACCCCGTATGCAACTTGCCATATTTGTATTCTAACTATTGCCATTTCTGTCACTAAGTTATGATATTTCCTCGTTGTTTGGTTCTTGTATTTGTGTTGCTTTTGTCTTTGTCATGCATCTCATATCATGTCATCATGTGCATCGCATTTGCATACGTGTTCATCTCATGCATCCGAGCATTTTCCCCGTTGTCCGTTTTGCATTCCGGCGCTCCTATGTCATCTGGTGTCCCTTTCTACCTCTTTTCGTGTGTGGGTGTTAAACGTTTTCGGATTGGACCGAGACTTGCCAAGCGGCCTTGGTTTACTACCGGTAGACCTCCTGTCAAGTTTCGTGCCATTTGGACTTTGTTTGATACTCCAACGGTTAACCGAGGGACCGAAAAGGCCTCGTGTGTGTTGCAGCCCAACACCCCTCCAAAGGGGCCCAAAACCCACCTAAACCTCCTCCATCATCTAGGTCGTTCAATCACGATCGCGTGGCCACAAACCGTGCTCAATTTGGAGCCTCCTAGCTCCCTCTACCTATATAAAGGCATCCCCCTCCCCCCAAAATCATGGACGAAACCCTAGCAAAACTTCCCCCGCCGGCGCCGAACATGTCTGCCACCCGCCGGACGCTTCGCGCCGCCGCCCCAAGCCAGTAGGAACGCGCCACGTGGTCGGCCGCCTCCTCCCACCGCACGGCCCGCCGGAGCCCATCGCGGCCCCCCGCGGCCCATCCGCGCGCCGCCGCCCGCGCCTGTTCGCTGCCGCTGCGCCCGAATTCCCCGCCGCCTTCGCCACCCGACCCCGCCGCCCAGCCTCGCGCCGCCTGAGCCGGCCGCCGGATCCCTGCGTGCGCGCCGCTCGTGGAGGAGCTCGACGCCGGCCGCGTCCTTCTCCCTCTCCGGCGTACTACCTCGCACCCGCAGCGCCCTCCGGCCACCACCGCCCATCGATGCCGGCAAGAATCTTCGGCGAGCTCGAGATCCGCCGCCGCCTCGGTTCGCATGCCTGCGAGGAACCCTAAATCTGGATCGGGTTGACTTTTTCCCTCGTTTTCACTAATTTTTGCATTGTTCATCATGTCATAACTCTGCATCCGTGGCTCCGTTTCGGGCGTGTTGCATATCAAATTGTTCGTCTCGACGAGTACTTCATTTCATCTCATGGCACCATGTTCATTTGAGCTCATCTTGATGCCCTAAATGTTGTTGCAAGAGGGCTATGCAATGTTAGTTTTAGATTCTTATCAGGAAATGCACTTTTGTCATTTTTGCCATGATTGATGAGTTCCTCCTATGAACTTGAGACCTACATGTGTTTTGAAGTATGCCATGCCATCTTTACAGGGGTGTATGCCATGTATTTTTGTGATCTCTGTGGTGACTAGCACAAGCATGCAAAGTAGCTCTCGTAATGTTGCTGATTTCAGGGACTTAGAAATCTTCTAAGTCTTTGCCCTGTTAATATTTTTATGCCATGTATTCTTGTTGCTACAGAGTGATCCATGCCTCTTTTGAGCATGATCAGTAAGGATGTTTTTAGATATTGTTGTGCTCTATCCATCCATGTCTTTGTTTGCAATTATGGAGCACCCTAGCTTGACTCAATCGAGCTCTACTTTTGCTATAAAATTTTCCTGGCAGAATGTTTATGTGTTAAGCATTTTTGCTGAGGTTGTTGTAGTTGATCCATGCATGCTATGAGGTTGTTCTTGCCATGTTTAGCTTCTATGCCATGTCTACTTGCTGGGTGTATGCTTAGTTTATCATGAAATGCCTTGTGGTGAGTGCATCGAGCTCGTAAACATGCCTACTTAATATCTGTTTTGCCATGTTCCAGTTTTCTACTAAGACTGAATCTGTTAACGATAATTGCTATGTTCACATGGTTGCCATTGTATTTTCTGATCCCTTTTGGCTTATGGTCAGTAAGGGACTTTTGTTGTATGCTTTGAGTAGCTTCAGTCCATGCTTTGCTTTGCCATGATATGTTCCTGTATCATGTTGTTAGCTTGCTCTAAACATTGCCGCCTGATGTTAAATTCCTGACATGTTGTTATTTTCACTAAGTTTGTAACCTGATATCTTTTGCACTTTTGCCATGCTTGTTTGTACCTGCTATTGAGTGAATTAGTCGTAGCTCAGTGTTCATCTTTTGTCAAGCATCTTGAGTGGATCCCTGCCATGTATTTTGTTGCTATGTTAGAGTGCAGTAGCTTGTTGTTGTTGATGCATTTAGACGGCCTCGTGCTGTTAATCGCAGATCGGTGCCATATTAGTTTTGCTTGTCATTTGCAAACCGTACATCCGATTCCGGTGATCTTTATATCGATTTCGACCGAAATCAACCCATCTTTCCAGTGGCACTCTTGGTTTTCCAAGTTGAGTCCAGGTTCAATATTTCCTTTCCGAAGCATGCATATGCACCGCATATCGCATCCCGCATATCATGTCATGTTTTGCATCATGTTGCTTGTGCATTGCACGTGGTTGATTGTGTCTCTCTTTTCTTGTGTTATTGCTTTGGGTAGAGCCGGGATACGAGTACGTGATCGAGGAACCCGTTGAGTACACTTACGAGGATCAAGCAAACGTCAACTCGGAGAACTTTGTAGGCAAGATGACCATACCCTCGAAATCACTTCTATCTTTGCTTGCTAGATGCTCGCTCTTTTTCTATGCCTATGTTGCGATACCTGCCACTTTCTTATCATTCCTCCCATATTTCCATGTCAAACCTCTAACCCTTCTTGTCCTAGCAAACCGTTGTTTGGCTATGTTACCGCTTTGCTCAGCCCCTCTTATAGTGTTGGTAGTTGCAGGTGAAGATTGGAGTTTGTTCCTTGTTGGAACATGTTTATTGTTGGGATATCATTATTATATCTTGCCTACTTTAATGCATCTATATACTCGGTAAAGGGTGGAAGGCTCGGCCTTATGCCTGGTGTTTTGTTCCACTCTTGTCGCCCTAGTTTCCGTCATACCGGTGTTATGTTCCTTGATTTTGCGTTCCTTACACGGTTGGGTTATAATGGGAACCCCTTGACAGTTCGCCTTGAATAAAACTCTTCCAGCAATGCCCAACCTTGGTTTTACCATTTGCCACCTAGCCTTTTTCCCTTGGGTTTCGCGGACTCAAGGGTCATCTTTATTTTAACCCCCCCCCTCCGGGCCAGTGCTCCTCTGAGTGTTGGTCCAACCTGAGAGATGTCCGGCGCCCCCTGGGCAACCAGGGTCTACGCCAACCCGACGTATGGCTCATCCGATGTGCCCTGAGAACGAGATATGTGCAGCTCCTATCGGGATTTGTCGGCACATTCGGGCGGCTTTGCTGGTTTAGTTTTACCATTGTCGAGATGTCTTGTAACCAGGAGTCCGAGTCTGATCGGGTTGTCTTGGGAGAAGGAATATCCTTCGTTGACCGTGAGAGCTTGTGATGGGCTAAGTTGGGACACCCTTGCAGGGATTTGAACTTCCAAAAGCCATGCCCGCGGTTATGGGAAGATGGGAATTTGTTAATGTCCGGTTGTAGATAACCTGAAATTTAACTTAATTTAAATGAATCAACCGAGTGTGTGGCCGTGATGGTCTCTTTTCGACGGAGTCAGGGAAGAGAACACGGTCTCGTGTTATGTTTGAACGTAGGTTGTTCTAGGATCACTTCTTGATCATAGTTCATCAATCGTGCCTTTGCTTTCTCTTCTCGCTCTCATTTGCGTATGTTAGCCACCATATATGCTAGTGCTTGCTGCAGCTCTACCTCATACCTTTTACCCTTCCTATAAGCTTAAATAGTCTTGATCGCGAGGGTGTGAGATTACTGAGTCCCCGTGACTCACAGATTACTTCCAAAACCAGATGTAGGGACCGATGATAACGCTCCAGGAGATTCGACTGAGCTCAAGTGGGAGTTCGATGAGGACTCAGGACGATACTACGTTTCCTTTCCAGATGATCAGTAGTGGTCCCCAGTTGGGGCGATTGGGGACTTTGTTGCATTTGGGGTTGTTCTTTATTTTGGTTCCGTAGTCGGACCTTGATTGTATCTGGATGAATGTAATGATATTTATGCTATTGTGTGACGTGGCGAGTGTAAGCCAACTATGTATCTCTTTTCCTTATTCATTACATGGGCTTTGTGAAGATTACCCCACTTGCGACATTGATTACAATGCGGTTATGCCTCTAAGGTGTGCTTTGACACGTGGGAGATATAGCCGCATCGTGAGCGTTACAAGTTGGTATCAGAGCCTTCCCCGACTTAGGAGCCCCCTTCTTGATCGAATCGTTGGCGTTGTTGAGTCTAGAAAAATGTTCTGAGTCATTTAGGATTATATATATCGGAGAGTAGGATTCTTTTTACTCCTCAGTCCCTTCGTCGCTCTGGTGAGGCATCCTGACGTAGAGTTTTGACTCTTCTCTTCTCAAATTTCACAAAAAAAATTAGGATCACGCGGATATCTTGGAATCGTTCCGATGGATTTGTGACGAGAACATTGTTCTTGGCGCCTCCTGACATTTAGGGGTTGTGGCAGTGTCCCGGGGAGTTGAGCTCCGAGGTGTTGTCGTCACAATTTTATCGTTGCAATTCTGGAATACCCGAGTTTCACCGACATCGAAAATCTCTTTTATGCAGTTGTTGGTGAGATAACCTCGACGCCACCCAGTACTGGGGCGGGAGTTCGGGAGTATCGCCATAACTCGTATAACAGATGCTTTTCGAAGGTTGAGGCAAATGATTTCTGAAGATTTCTTGTTATGTGTTGAAGGATGGATACAGCTGGATGTAGGATTTGCTAGCTTTGGGTGAGATATTATGCTTCCCCTGTATCCCCAACACCTGATTGCATAACCGGGAAAATTTCGGGAGTTTCATAGGTGGGAATTCATGTAGCTCTAGTATTTCTTCCGTGGATATTTGGTTTGTGATTGGGTAATCCTCACCAAGTATTTGTTCTTGTACGTACCTTGTTGTTTTATTCTTCTACCTCTATCTAAGTGGCTTCTCAATTTATGGAAGTGTGACCATTTCAATTGGAATGCATTCATTCATTTTTGTTCGGATGTTAAGACTATATGTTGCAATTTCGATCCATTTGATTCAGCTTGAATATATGTCTGACAAGATGCTAACGGATGTCACCCTCTTCAGGATGGCTCCTCCAACGCGTCAGAATCCTAAACCGCCACCACCACCTCCTCCTCCAGAGGCATGGCAAGCTGTGATGGCCGCTACCAATGCCAACACGCAGCTGATCATGCAACTCTTGCAAGAGCGCAACCAAGGGAATCAAGGCCATGGCAACAATCAGAATCAGTTTGCTACACTCAACTAGTTCCTCGCAAACCAGCCAAAGACCTTCAGCAACTGTGTCGAGGCAACAGACGCTGATGATTGGCTCGTGGATATCTGCAGGCATTTCGAGTGCAGCAATGTCAGGCCCTGAGGACTTTGTCAAGTTTGCTTCGTTCCAACTCAAAGACCAAGCTGCAGAATGGTATCAGCAATACAAAGATTCCAGAGGAGGTCGTGTGATTACCTGGGATGAACTCCGTCAAGACTTCAAAGATCACCACATTCCTCAGAGTGTTGTTGAGAGCAAGCGTGAGGAGTTCCGCAATCTGAAGCAAGGCAGCTTGTCTGTTTACCAGTACAACATTATGTTCCAGAAGCTCGCTTGTTTCGCTAAGCAAGACATCCCTGACGAGAAGAGCATGATTTATCAGTTCAGAGGTGGCCTCAGAGAAGATCTCCAACTAGCTCTCGTGCTTTTTGAGCTGCAGAAGTACGATGAGTTCTACAATATGGCACTGAAACAAGAGACTGCTCAGCTCAAGTGCGATGCTTCCAAGAAGCGAGTCAGGGATGCAACTCCTTCTTCCTCAACTCAAGTGGCAACTAAGCAGCAAAAGTATTGGTTGCCTCCTCCTCCTCTGCTCTGTCAGCCTTATCAGCAGAAGAGCAAAGGTGGCAATGGATCTTCCCACCCACCCAACCTAGGCTTTCAGAACAAGACTTCGTCTCATGCTCCAAGATCAAGTGATCTGTATCATCGTCCGCTCTCGGAGGTTACGTGCAAGAAGTGTCAGCAGAAGGGTCACTATGCCAATAAATGCTTTAATCAGTGGCGTCTTCCTCCTCCTCCTGTGAGATCTGCCAGTACCGCAGTGGTTAAGCATAACCCCAAGTCTGCAAAGGTCAACTTGATGAACGCAGCTTAGGCAGAGGACTCGTCATATGTGACAATGGGTAACCTTCCTGTTAACGATATTCCTGCAAAAGTTCTTTTTGACACTAGTGCATCACATTGTTTCATTTCAAGACCATTTGCATCTAAGCATGAGTTGCCTTTCCAAGATTTACCTAGGCAGTTATCAGTTGTTTCTCTGGGTAAATTCATGAACGCAAGCTCTATGGTCCTGGATGTTACTATCACGTTGGGCGACTATAAATTTCCGTCCTCTCCAGTGGTCCTTGGTAACTCGGATATTGATCTTATTCTCGGAATGGATTGGCTTTCTAAGCACAAGGCTCAGCTTGATTGTGCTGCCAGGCAGATTCAATTGACACATTCGTCTGAGGATGTAATCGTCTTTGCCGCTCGTGATGATACCATTCGGCTGTTTTCTCTAAACGAGAAGGGCGAGCTGGATGCCATCTCTCAGATTCCAGTCATTTGCGAATATCAAGACGTCTTTCCAGAAGAGCTTCCAGGAATGCCTCTGCACCGGCCAGTTGAATTTGTCATAGATCTTGAGCCTGGCACGGAACCTGTTTGCAAACATCCTTACAAGCTTGGACCTGAAGAGTTGAAGGAGCTGAAGAAACAACTCAATATTCAAGAGCGAATGGGTCTCATCCGACCAAGTTCTTCTCCATGAGGTTGTGGTGTTCTTTTTGTCAAGAAGAAGGATGGAACGGACCGACTTTGTGTCGACTACCGTCCATTAAACAAGAAGACTATAAAGAACAAGTACCCACTTCCCAACATCAATGAGCTTTTCGAACAACTCAAAGGTGCTCAAGTTTTCTCCAAGCTTGACCTCTGTATGGGCTATCATCAGATTCGCATTCATGAAGAAGATATCCCCAAGACAGCATTCAGAACAAACTATGGTTCATATGAATACACTGTCATGTCTTTCGGCCTCGTCAACGCTCCTCCAACATTCTCTTGCATGATGAACTTCATCTTCAACGCCTACACAAATGACTTCATCTTGGTCTACCTCGATGACATTTTGGTATTTTCCAAGAACAAGGAGGATCATGCCAAGCATTTGATATTGGTGCTGGATAAACTCAGAGAACATCAGTTCTATGCGAAGTTTTCAAAGTGGGAGTTTTGGCTCGATGAGGTTCTCTACCTTGGGCATATCATCTCCGCCAAGGGCACAGCTGTTAATCCTGAGAAGGTGTCTGCAATTGTGAATTGGGAACTGCCTCAGAACATGAAGCAACTCTGCGGCTTCCTTGGGCTCGCGAGCTATTGTTGAAGGTTCGTTGATAACTTCTCAAAGATCGTGAAGCCTCTTTCCAACCTCCTGCAGAAGCATGTGAAGTATGTCTGGTCGCCTGAGTGTGACGTAGCTTTCAACACCCTCAAAGAGAAGTTAGTCACTGCTCCAGTTCTGGCTCCTCCTGATGAATCCAAACCGTTCGAGGTCTTCTGTGATGCTTCCCTTCAAGGTCTCGGTGCGGTGTTGATGCAAGAGAAGAAAGTTGTGGCCTATACCTCTCGCTAGTTGAAGCCTAATGAAAAGAACTACCCCACTCATGACCTCAAGTTGGTGGAAGTTGTCCATGCTCTTTTAACTTGGAGACATCTCTTATTGGGAAGAAAAGTGGACAGCTTCACTCATCATAAGAGCCTCAAGTACATCTTCACTCAGCCAAACCTCAACCTCAGGCAGACTCGTTGGGTCGAAATGATTCAAGAGTATAATCCGAGTATTGAATATACTCCAGGGAAGGCCAATGTAATTGCTGACGCATTGAGCAGAAAGGCTTACTGCAACAGTTTGATTATCAAGCCCTACCAACCAGAGCTTTGTGAAGCTTTTCGCAAACTTCATCTCCAAGTTGTTCCTCAAGGATTCATTGCCAACCACCAAGTCTCTCCTACTTTGGAAGATCAGATTCATGAGGCTCAACTTCTTGATGCTATGGTGAAGAAGGTGAAGATTGGGATTGCCAAGAGTCAACCCAAGTACAAGTGCTATCGTCTTGATGACAAGGATACTCTATTCTTCGAGGATCGCATTGTTGTGCCTAAAGGTGACCTTCGTAAAGTCATTATGAACGAGGCTCACAATTCACTCCTCTCTATTCACCCTGGTAGTACAAAGATGTGCCAGGACCTCAAGCAGTCGTATTGGTGGACTCGAATGAAGCGCGAGATTGCTTAGTTCGTGAACGAATGTGATGTCTGCAGAAGAGTGAAAGCAGAACACCAACGACCAGCTGGTCTCCTCCAACCTCTTGCCAGTCCAGAATGGAAGTTTGACCACATTGGGATGGACTTCGTGACTGGATTTCAAAGTCCAAGCGTGGCAATGATGCTATCTTTGTTGTCATCGACAAGCTCACTAAAGTGGCTCATTTTCTTCCTATCAAAGAGTCTATCACAGCAGCTCAGTTGGCAGAGCTATATACCTCCAGGATTGTCTCTCTGCACGGCATTCCACAGTTGATATCTTTAGATCGTGGTAGCATCTTCACCTCTAAGTTCTGGGATTCTTTTCAGAAGGCCATGGGCGCAAACATTTGCTTCAGCACAGCCTTTCATCCTCAAACCAGTGGCCAAGTCGAGCGGGTCAATCAAATTATTGAAGATATGCTCAGGGCATGTGTCATTTCTTTCGGTATGAAGTGGGAAGATTGTCTTCCATGTGCCGAGTTCTCCTACAACAACAACTTCCAAGCGAGTTCGGGCAAGGCCCCATTCGAGATTCTCTATGGCAGGAAGTGCCGTACTCCTCTTAGCTGGTCAGAGACTGGTGAACGTCAACTTCTTGGCAATGAATTGATCACAGAGGCTGAAGAAATGTGCAAAGTCATTCGTGAAAATCTCAAAGACGCGCAATCGTGCCAGAAGAGTTACTATGATAGCAAGCATCGTGACTTGGCTTTCGAGATCGAAGACCATGTCTACCTCCGCGTCTCTCCAATGAAAGGTACTCGTCGCTTCAGTATCAAAGGGAAGCTTTCCCCTAGATACGTGGGTTCTTTCAAGATCATTGGCAAAAGAGGCGATCTCGCCTATCAACTTGAGCTTCCATCCAACTTTGCAAAAGAGCACGACGTGTTTCACGTGTCTCAACTTCGCAAGTGTTTCAAGACTCCTGACCGCACCATCTACTTTTAAGAGATTGATCTCTAGGAAGACCTCTCTTATCATGAGTACCCAGTTGCTATTCTTGAAGAAACTGAGTGCAAGACTCGCAACAAGTCTATCAAATTCCTGAAAGTCAACTGGTCACATCATTCCGACCGTGAAGCCACCTGGGAACGCAAGGACCACCTCCGTTCTGAATATCCGAAGTTTTTCCAGTCCTAGATCTCGGGACGAGATCCTTTCGTAGTGGTGGAGTGTTGTAACACCCCGTATGCAACTTGCCATATTTGTATTCCAACTCTTGCCATTTCCGGCACTAAGTTATGATATTTCCTCGTTGTCGGGTTCTTGTCTTCATGGTGCTTTAGTCTTTGTCATGCATCTCATATCATGTCATCATGTGCATCGCATTTGCATACGTGTTCATCTCATGCATCCGAGCATTTTCCCCGTTGTCCGTTTTGCATTCCGACGCTCCTATGTCATCCGGTGTCCCTTTCTACCTCTTTTCATGTGTGGGTGTTAAACATTTTCGGATTGGACCGAGACTTGCCAAGCGGACTTGGTTTACTACCGGTAGACCGCCTGTCAAGTTTCGTGCCATTTGGACTTCGTTTGATACTCCAATGGTTAACCAAGGGACGCAGGCCTCGTGTGTGTTGCAGCCCAACACCCCTCCAAAGGGGCCCAAAACCCACCTAAACCTCCTCCATCATCTAGGTCGTTCGATCACGATCGCGTGGCCGCAAACCATGCTCAATTTGGAGCCTCCTAGCTCCCTCTACTTATATAAAGGCATCTCCCCCCCCCCAAAAAAAATCACGGACGAAACCCTAGCAAAACTTTCCCCGCCGCCGCCAGACGCTTCGCGCCGCCGCCCCGAGCCAGTAGGAACGCGCCACGTGTCCGGCCGCCTCCTCCCACCGCGTGGCCCGCCGGAGCCCATCGCGGCCCATCCGTGCGCCGCCGCCCACGCCTGTTCGCCGCTGCGGCGCCCGAGTTCCCCACCGCCTTCGCTGCCCGACCCCTCCGCCGACGAGCTCGCTCGCCGCCCGGCCTCGCGCCGCCTGAGCCGGCCGCCGGATCCCTGCGCGTGTGTCGCCCGTGGAGGAGCTCGACGCCGGTCGCGTCCTTCTCCCTCTCCGGCATACCACCTCGCACCCGTAGCGCCCTCCGGCCGCCACCGCCCGTCGACGCCAGCAAGAATCTCCGGCGAGCTCGAGATCCGCTGTCGCCTCGGTTCGCGTGCCCCCGAGGAACCCTAGATCTAGATCGGGTTGACTTTTTCCCTCGTTTTCAGTAATTTTTGC
This sequence comes from Triticum urartu, assembly GCF_003073215.2. Taxonomy (NCBI): domain Eukaryota; kingdom Viridiplantae; phylum Streptophyta; class Magnoliopsida; order Poales; family Poaceae; genus Triticum; species Triticum urartu. The sequence continues at coordinate 525,691,390 of NC_053023.1, forward strand.
ATTTTTCATCATGTCATAACTCTGCATCCGTGGCTCCGTTTCGGGCGTGTTGCATATCAAATTGTTCGTCTCGACGAGTACTTCATTTCATCGCACCATGTTCATCTGAGCTCATCTTGATGCCCTAAATGTTGTTGAAAGAGGGCTATGCAATGTTAGTTTCAGATTCTTATCAGCAAATGCACTTTTGTCGTTTTTTCCATGATTGATGAGTGCCTCCTATGAACTTGAGACCTACATGTGTTTTGAAGTATGCCATGCCATCTTTACAGGGGTGTATGCCATGTATTTTTGTGATCTCTGTGGTGACTAGCACAAGCATGCAAAGTAGCTCTCGTAATGTTGCTGATTTCAGAGACTTAGAAATCTTCTAAGTCTTTGCCCTGTTAATATTTTTATACCATGTATTCTTGTTGCTACAGAGTGATCCATGCCTCTTTTGAGCATGATCAGTAAGGATGTTTTGTAGATATTGTTGTGCTCTATCCATCCATGTCTTTGTTTGCAATTATGAGCACCCTAGCTTGACTCAATCGAGCTCTACTTTTTCTATAAAATGTTCCTGGCAGAATGTTTACGTGTTAAGCATTTTTGCCGAGGTTGTTGTAGTTGATCCATGCATGCTATGAGGTTGTTCTTGCCATGTTTAGCTTCTATGACATGTCTACTTGCTGGGTGTATGCTTAGTTTATCATGAAATGCCTTGTGGTGAGTGCATCGAGCTCGTAAACATGCCTACTTAATATCTGTTTTGTCTTGTTCCAGTTTTCTACTAAGTCTGAATCTGTTAACGATAATTGCTATGTTCACATGGTTGCCATTGTATTTTCTGATCCATTTTGGCTTATGGTCAGTAAGGGACTTTTGTTGTATGCTTTGAGTAGCTTCAGTCCATGCTTTTCTTTGCCATGATATGTTCCTGTATCATGTTGTTAGCTTGCTCTAAACATTGCTTCCTAATGTTAAATTCCTGACATGTTATTTTTACTAAGTGTGTAACCTGATATCTTTTGCACTTTTGCCATGCTTGTTTGTACCTGCTATTGAGTGAACTAGCCGTAGCTCAGTGTTCATTTTTTGTCAAGCATCTTGAGTGGATCCCTGCCATGTATTTTATTGCTATGTTAGCGTGCAGTAGCTTGTTGTTCTTGATGCATTTAGATGGCCTCGTGTTGTTAATCGCAGATCGGTGCCATATTTGTTTTGCTTGTCATTTGCAAACCGTACATCCGATTCCGGTGATCTTTATATCGATTTCGACCGAAATCAACCCATCTTTCCAGTGGTACTCTTCATTTTCCAAGTTGAGGCCAGGTTCAATCTTTCCTTTCCGAAGCATGCATATGCACCGCATATCGCATCCCGCATATCATGCCATGTTTTGCATCATGTTGCTTGTGCATTGCACGTGGTTGATTGTGTCTCCCTTTGCTTGTGTTATTGCTTTGGGTAGAGCCGGGAGACGAGTACGTGATCGAGGAACCCGTTGAGTACGCTTACGAGGATCAAGCAAACGTCAACTCGGAGAACTTTGTAGGCAAGATGACCATACCCTCGAAATCACTTCTATCTTTGCTTGCTAGATGCTCGCTCTTTTGCTATGCCTATGCTGCGATACCTACCACTTGCTTATCATGCCTCCCATATTTCCATGTCAAACCTCTAACCCTCCTTGTCCTAGCAAACCGTTGTTTGGCTATGTTACCGCTTTGCTCAGCCCCTCTTATAGTGTTGCTAGTTGCAGGTGAAGATTGGAGTTTGTTCCTTGTTGGAACATGTTTATTGTTGGGATATCATTATTATATCTTGCCTACTTTAATGCATCTATATACTCGGTAAAGGGTGGAAGGCTCGGCCTTATGCCTGGTGTTTTGTTCCACTCTTGTCACCCTAGTTTTCGTCATACCGGTGTTATGTTCCTTGATTTTGCGTTCCTTACACGGTTGGGTTATAATGGGAACCCCTTGACAGTTCGCCTTGAATAAAACTCTTCCAGCAATGCCCAACCTTGGTTTTACCATTTCCCACCTAGCCTTTTTCCCTTGGGTTTCGCGGACTCAAGGGTCATCTTTTTTTTAACCCCCCCCCCCCCGCCCCCGGGCCAGTGATCCTCTAAGTGTTGGTCCAACCTGAACAATGTCCGGCACCCCCTGGGCAACCAGGGTCTATGCCAACCCGATGTCTGGCTCATCCAATGTGCCCTGAGAATGAGATATGTGCAGCTCCTATCGGGATTTGTCGGCACATTCGGGCAGCTTTGTTGGTTTAGTTTTACCATTGTCGAGATGTCTTGTAACCGGGATTCCGAGTCTGATCGAGTTGTCTTGGGAGAAGGAATATCCTTCGTTGATCGTGAGAGCTTGTGATGGGCTAAGTTGGGACACCCTTGCAGGGATTTGAACTTTCGAAAGCCGTGCCCGCGGTTATGGGCAGATGGGAATTTGTTAATGTTCGGTTGTAGATAACCTGAAATTTAACTTAATTAAAATGAATCAGCCGAGTGTGTGGCGTGATGGTCTCTATTCGGCGAAGTCCGGGAAGAGAACACGGTCTCGTGTTATGTTTGAACGTAGGTTGTTCTAGGATCACTTCTTGATCATAGTTCATCGATCGTGCCTTTGCTTTCTCTTCTCGCTCTCATTTGCGTATGTTAGCCACCATATATGCTAGTGCTTGCTGCAGCTCCACCTCATACCTTTTACCCTTCCTATAAGCTTAAATAGTCTTGATCGCGAGGGTGTGAGATTGCTGAGTCCCCGTGACTCACAGATTACTTCCAAAAACCAGATGTAGGGACCGATGATAACGCTCCAGGAGATTCGACTGAGCTCAAGTGGGAGTTCGATGAGGACTCAGGACGATACTATGTTTCATTTCCAGACGGTCAGTAGTGGTGCCCAATTGGGGCGATCGGGGACTTTGTTGCATTTGGGGTTGTTCTTTATTTTGGTTCCGTAGTCGGACCTTGATTGTAAATGGATGAATGTAATGATATTTATGCTATTGTGTGACGTGGCGAGTGTAAGCCAACTATGTATCTCTTTTCCTTATTCATTACATGGGTTGTGTGAAGATTACCCCACTTGCGACATTGCTTACAATGCGGTTATGCCTCTAAGTCGTGCTTCGACACGTGGGAGATATAGCCGCATCGTGGGCGTTACACTCGGGGACCCTCCTGACTTGTTCCCGACTCCAACACCTCTTATATATACCCAAACTTCCAGAAAGAAACCTAGATCGGGAGTTCCGCCGCCGCAAGCCTCTGTAGCCACCGAAAACCAACTAGACCCGTTATGGCACCCTGCCGGAGGGGGGAATCCCTCTTCGGTGGCCATCTTCATCATCCCGGCGCTCTCCATGACGAGGAGGGAGTAGTTCGCCCTCGGGGCTGAGGGTATGTACCAGTAGCTATGTGTTTGATCTTTCTCTCTCTCTCTCGTGTTCTTGATTCGCACAATCTTGATGTATCACGAGCTTTGCTATTATAGTTGGATCTTATGATGTTTCTCCCCCTCTACTCTCTTGTAATGGATTGAGTTTTCCTTTTGAAGTTATATTATCGGATTGAGTCTTTAAGGATTTGAGAACACTTGATGTATGTCTTGCATGTGCTTATCTGTGGTGACAATGGGATATTCACGTGATCCACTTGATGTATGTTTTGGTGATCAACTTGCGAGTTCTGTGACCTCGTGAACTTATGCATAGGGGTTGGCACACGTTTTCGTCTTGACTCTCCGGTAGAAACTTTGGGGCATGATGACCCACAAGTATAGGGGATCTATCGTAGTCCTTTCGATAAGTAAGAGTGTCGAACCCAACGAGGAGCAGAAGGAAATGATAAGTAGTTTTCAGTCAGGTATTCTCTGCAAGCACTGAAATTATCAGTAACAGATAGTTTTGTGATAAAGTAATTTGTAATGGGTAACAAGTAATAAAAGTAAATAAAGTGCAGCAAGATGGCCCAATACTTTTTGTAGCAAAGGACGAGCCTGGACACACTCTTATTTAAAGGAAAGCGCTCCCGAGGACACATGGGAATTATCGTCAAGCTAGTTTTCATCACGCTCATATGATTCGCGTTCGGTACTTTGATAATTTGATATGTGGGTGGACCGGTGCTTGGGTACTGCCCTTCCTTGGACAAGCATCCCACTTATGATTAACCCCTCTGGCAAGCATCCGCAACTACAAAAGAAGTATTAAGGTAAACCTAACCATAGCATGAAACATATGGATCCAAATCAGCCCCTTACGAAGCAACGCATAAACTAGGGTTTAAGCTTCTGTCACTCTAGCAACCCATCATCTACTTATTACTTCCCAATGCCTTCCTCTAGGCCCAAACAATGGTGAAGTGTCATGTAGTCGACGTTCACATAACACCACTAGAGGATAGACAACATACATCTCATCAAAATATCGAACGAATACTAAATTCACATGACTACTTATAGCAAGACTTCTCTCATGTCCCCAGGAACAAACATAACTACTCACAAATCATATTCACGTTCATAATCAGAGGGGTATTAATATGCATAAAGGATCTGAACATATCATCTTCCACCAAATAAACCAACTAGCATCAACTACAAGGAGTAATCAACACTACGAGCAACCCACAGGTACCAATCTGAGGTTTTGGGACAACGATTAGATACAAGAGATGAACTAGGGTTTGAGATGAGATGGTGCTGGTGAAGATTTTGATGGAGATTGACCCCCTCCCGATGTTGATGACGGTGGTGATGAATTGCCCTCCCGGAGGGAAATTTCCCCGGCAGAACAGCTCCGCCGGAGCCCTAGATTGGTTCCGCCAAGGTTCCGCCTCGTGGCGGCGGAGTTTCGTCCCGTAAGCTTGCTTACGATTTTTCCAGGGCAAAAGACCTCATATAGAAGAAGATGGGCACCGGAGGCTTGCCAGGGGGTCCACGAGGCAGGGGACGCGCCCAGGGGGTAGGGCATGCCCCCCACCCTCGTGGATGGTGGGTGGCCCCCCTCTGGTACTTCCTTCGCCCAATATTTTTTATATATTCTGAAACATGCTCCCGTGAAGTTTCAGGACTTTTGAAGTTGTGCATAATAGGTCTCTAATATTTTCTCCTTTTCCAGCCCAGAATTCCAGCTGCCAACATTCCCCCTCTTCATGTAAACCTTGTAAAATAAGAGAGAATAAGCATAAGTATTGTGACATAATGTATAATAACAGCCATAATGCAATAAATATCGATATAAAAGCATGATGCAAAATGGACGTATCAACTCCCCCAAGCTTAGACCTTGCTTGTCCTCAAGCGGAATCCGAAATCGAAAAAGAGATAGAGGTGTCGATAAAATAAAATACGGACATGAGGGCATCATGATCATTCTTATAACAGCAACATATATATATATATATATGTTGTCATATGATTTCTTATGCTAAAGTAACAATTCATTCACAATTTCAAGTATGAATCAGAAACTTCATTGAAAACTAACAAATATAATCTCAGTCATTGAAGCAATTGCAATTTATCATAACATCGGAAAGAGTCAATATAAGAGCTTTTCAGCAAGTCCACATACTCAACTATCATTTAGTCTTTCACAATTGCTAACACTCACGCAATAGTTATGGGTACGAAGTTTTAATCAGACACAGAGAAAGATAGGGGCTTATAGTTTTGCCTCCCAACCTTTTACCCCAAGGGTAATGTCAACAATAATAGTTCATGAAAACTCACATCCAATTAGCTATATATATCAGGATCTTTACAACACATTGTGCTTGCCAAAGGATAAAATGTAAAAAGGAAAGGTGAAGATCACCATGACTCTTGTATGAAGTATAAGACAAGAATAAAAGATAGGCCCTTCGCAGAGGGAAGCAGAGGTTGTCATGTGCTTTTATGCTTGGATGCACGAAATCTTAATGCAAAAGAACTTCACTTTATATTGCCACTTGTGAAATGGACCTTTATTATGTAGTTTGTCGCTTTTATTTCTTCCACATCACAAGATCGTATAAAGATTATTTTCTCCGCACTAATAAATCATACATATTTAGAGAGCAATTTTTATTGCTTGCAACAATGACAACTTACTTGAAGGATCTTACTCAATCCATAGGTAGATATGGTGGACTCTCATGGCAAAACTGGGTTTAAGGATATTTGGAAGCACAAGTAGTATCTCTACTTGGTGCAAAGAATTTTGCTAGCATAAGAGGGAAAGGCAAGCTCAACATGTTGGATGATCCATGACAATATAATTTATTTCGGATGTAAGAAAAGGTAACCCATTACGTTGTCTTCCTTGTCCAACATCAACTCTTTAGCATGTCATATTTTAATGAGTGCTCACAATTGATAGAGGCAAAAGTGTCCCGATGTTTCGATGAGATGGTGGCTATCGTTTTCTGTGGGAGTCGACCTTGACGATCCGACTACGAACGTGCGAGACGTCGCGCCTTAGCAATCGCTAAACCAACTTCCGAGGGGTTATTGACCACGCCGGAGCACGATCAACCTGACCACGAGGGCCTGTTTCCTGCGAGCAAACGAAGAACAAGCAAGAAACTGAGATTGCAATCTGGATATTGCGAATATAAGATGAAAGCTTTATTGATCAAGGTGGGGTTCTGTGACGTCTTGGTCTGGTCGTTGGACACAAACGAAGTACGCGAAGTTGCAGCTATGGCGAACTTTTAATCTAAACAAAACCCAAAGTCTAAACGACGCCCTAAGGGCTGTATATATGGAGGAAGAGAGGGGAATTTCGTGGCCCTTGAGGGTGGGGTCCGAAACCAACCCTAACTCTTGTTTCCCCACACATACGGACTCTAAAAATAGCCTATACTTAAGTATTTCGAAATTACATGGGCCTGGCCCATTAATAAGGTGACGCAACACCTAGAATAGCCTATGGACGAATATTATGAAGTGGCATCTTGTATATTTCGTCCATGGCTTCATGCACTCCTTATGGCGGCTTCAAAGTCCTGAAATCATCACTTGTAACTCCGTTCTTGATCCCCTTGCGCATGCCATCAACTTCATGCGTGTTCTTGCTCCAATGTTCATCCTTCTCCAAGCTAGGCCCTTCATTTGAAAGCAAAACAAATGTATCCAATTTAGGCAGCATCATAATCTCATGAACATTAGAATCATTACCAAGAAACGAAAGTACCTGGTAATTTAATTGGCGTGCGCGAGCTCTAGTAATTGGTCCAGTATATGTAACAGTAGGGGCTGTGGGTGTAACAATGGTGTTGATGTCCTCATCAACAATCATAAAATATGTCCAAGATAGTATATTTATATGTGAAAACCTCTCTTTCTTTATTACTTCCTATTAATTGCAACGATGACCAAAACTATGTTTGTCAACTCTCAACAACATTTATTCATCATACTCTTTATATGTGAAGTCATTACTCTCCATAAGATCCATATGATTTCTTTAATTCTTTTCATTCTTTCTCTTCTCTTTTATTTTTACTCCCTCAAGATCATAGCAAGATGGCAAAGCCCTTGACTCAATGCTAATCTTTATTATATAGCTCACAGACTCGATTACATAGAAGGATCATAAAGCAAAACTCAAAACTTGATCATACTAAAACTTTATGCTGCTAGATCAAAATATTGCTAAAAGGGTCAAACTAAGAAAAACGCTAAAGGTAAAAAGGTGTGATGGTGATACGATACCGGGGAACCTCCCCCAAGCTTGGCAGTTGCCAAGGGGAGTGCCCATACCAGATAGTCAGTTCTTCTTTGTTGGTGATGATGATGACAATTGTGCCTTCAGCATTTTCATGTTGTAATTGAGAAGAGCGATCTCCTCCTTTAAATCATCGACCTCCGATTCTAGCTTCAAGATCTTGTCACATAAATCTCCTTTGCTTTTCTGCCAAAAACGAGAAGGAATAGATCGGTTGTTAGACAGTTTAGCCCTCTTGGGGAGACTAGACTTCTTGAACTTCACGTGCATATCCCCAGGTTGAGGTAGAGGGACATCCTCCTCCTCCGAACTTGAATCATTGATCATCCTCAAGTGAGCATCCTCCTCATCATCCGTAGTTCGACCACAAGGAGATAGGTCCCCATAGGTCTTTGGATCGGCAATGAGATGTGAGACATAGCTTTCTTCATCGGAGTCTTCAGACGACATCTTGCTCTAAATCTGTGGCAGAAACAGCTCGAAACAAAAACAAAGGATAATTGCGTGGTACGGTGGTAAAAACCTTCAGGAGATTATATAATGAATTATTACCGACCAAAAGAAGTATCGTGCAAGAAAACAGAGTCCGAAGAGCACACGAGGTGCCCACGAGGTAAGGGGCGCGCCCAGGGGGTAGGGCATGCCCTCCACCCTCATGGATGCCTCGTGTCCTTCCCGGACTACTTCTTATTTCCCTATTTTCTTAAATATTCCAAAACGGAGAAAAATTGCTATTAGAACTGCTTTGGAGTCGGTTTACTTACCGTACCACATACCTCTTCCTTTTCGGAGACTGGAATGTTTTGGAAAGTGTCCCTTATATACTCCTCCAGGGTTACGGTTTCAATAACATTAGTTTCAACATTTATAGGATTACCTGAGATATAATGTTTGATTCTTTGACCGTTCACCACCCTCGGATTTGTTCCTTCGAAGTTGTTGATTTTCATGGCACCAGAATGATAGACCTCCTCAATGACGTAAGGACCTTCCCATTTTGAGAGGAGTTTGCCTGCAAAAAAATCTTAAATGAGAGTTGTATAGCAAAACATAATCACCTACATTAAACTCATGCTTTTGTATCCTTTTGTCATGCCATCTTTTAACTTTTTCTTTAAACAGTTTGGCATTCTCATAAGCCTGGGTTCTCCATTCATCAAGTGAGCTAATGTCAAATAGTCTCTTCTCACCGGCAAGTTTGAAATCATAATTGAGCTCTTTAATGGCCAAATATGCCTTATGTTCTAGTTCGAGAGGTAAGTGACATGCTTTTCCATAAACCATTTTATACGGAGACATACCCATAGGATTTTTATATGCAGTTCTATAAGCCCATAATGCATCATCAAGTTTCTTGGACCAATTCTTTCTAGATCTATTAACAGTCTTTTGCAAAATTAATTTAGGCTCTCTATTACTCAGTTCTACTTGACCACTAGACTGTGGATGATATGGGGATGAAATTCTATGATTAACATCATACTTAGCAAGCATTTTACGAAAAGCACCATGAATAAAATGTGAACCACCATCAGTCATTAAGTATCTAGGGACCCCAAACCTCGGAAAAATAACTTCTTTAAGCATCTTAATAGAGGTGTTATGATCAGCACTACTAGCTGGAATAGCTTCTACCCACTTAGTAACGTAAACAACAGTAACTAAAATATGTGTATACCCATTAGAGGAAGGAAACGGTCCCATAAAATAAAAGCCCCAAACATCAAATGGTTCAATAACAAGTGAATAATTCATAGGCATTTCTTGACGTCTACTAATATTACCAATTCTTTGTCATTCATCACAAGACAAGACAAACTTACGAGCGTCCTTGAAGATAGTAGGCCAATAAAAACCGGATTGCAATACCTTATGTGCAGTTCTGTCTCCAGCATGGTGTCCTCCATAAGCCTCGGAATGACACTTGCGTAGAATCTGTTCCTGTTCATGCTCAGGTACACAACGTCTAATAATACCATCTACTCCTTTATAAAGGTGTGGGTCATCCCAGAAGTAATGTCTTAAATCATAGAAAAACTTTTACTTTTATTGGTATGTGAAACTAGGTGGTATAAATTTAGCAACAATATAATTAGCATAATCAGCATACCATGGAGAAGTACGAGAAGCATTTATGACAACCAATTGTTCATCAGGAAAGCTATCATCAATAGGTAGTGGGTCATCAAGAACATTCTCTAACCTAGACAAGTTGTCTGCAACGGGGTTCTCAGCTCCCTTTATGTCGATAATATGCAAATCAAATTCTTGTAGTAAGACAACCCATCTAATAAGTCTAGGTTTAGAATCTTTATTTTCCATGAGATATTTAATAGGAGCATGATCAGTGTGAACAGTTACTTTAGAATCAACAATATAAGGTCCGAACTTATCACAAGCAAATACAACTGCTAAAAATTATTTTTAGTAGTAGCATAATTTCTCTGGGCACTGTCCAGAGTCTTACTAGAATATTGGATAACATTTAATTTCTTATCAACTCTTTGTCCTAGAACAGCCCCTACAGCATAATCACTAGCATCACACATAATTTCAAAGGGTAAATTCCAATCAGGTGGCTGAACAATTGGTGCAGAAATCAAGGCTTTCTTAAGTATTTCAAATGCTTCTACACAATCATCATCAAAGAAAAAAGGAACATCTTTTTTTAAGAGATTAGTCAGAGGCCTAGAAATTTTAGAGAAGTCCTTAATGAACCTCCTATAAAAACCGGCATGACCAAGGAAACTTATTATACTTTTAAAGTCCTTAGAACACGGCATCTCTTCAATAGCATCAACTTTAGCTTTATCAACTTCAATACCTCTTTCAGAAATTTTATGCCCCAAGACAATACCTTCATTAACCATAAAGTGGCACTTCTCCCAATTCAAGACAAGGTTAGTTTCTTCACATCTCTGCAAAACTCGATCAAGGTTCATCAAAAGAAATTCCATATACGGAGAAATCATCCATGAAAACTTCAACAATCATTTCACAAAAGTCATAGAATATAGCGGTCATACATCTTTGAAAGGTAGCGGGTGCATTGCATAAACCAAAAGGCATACGCCTATAAGCAAAGGTACCGAAGGGCAAGTAAAAGTTGTATTTTCTAGATCCTCTTTTGACACAGGTATTTGAGAGAAACTAGAATAACCATCTAGAAAGCAAAAATGTGTATGTTTGGATAATCTTTCTAGCATTTGATCAATAAAAGGTAAAGGGTAGTGATCCTTTTTAGTAGCTTTGTTCAATTTGCGGAAATCAATTACCATTCTATAACCTGTAACAATTCTTTGTGGAATCAATTCATCTGTATCATTAGGAACAACAGTCATATCTCCCTTCTTAGGGACACAATGGACAGGACTTACCCACTGACTATCAACAATGGGATAAATTATACCTGCCTCCTGAAGCTTTAGTATTTCTTTTCTTACCACTTCTTTCATCTTAGGATTTAACCGTCATTGGTGATCAACAACCGGTTTCGCGTCTTTCTCCAATTTTATTTTGTGCTGGCATAGAGTGGGACTAATGCCCTTAAGATCATCAAGAGTATATCCAATAGCAGCACGGTGCTTCTTCAGAGTTTTTAATAATTTCTTTTCTTCATCCTCTAAAAGGTTAGCACTAATAATAATAGGATATATCTCTTTCTCATCAAGATAAGCATATTTAAGAGTATCAGGTAAAGGTTTAAGCTCAAACACGGGATCACCCTTGGGTGGAGGAGGATCCCCTAGGATTTCAACACGCAAGTAGTGTTTCAAAATAGGTCCCTGTTTAAAGAATACTTCATCTATTTCCCTTCTTTCATTCATAAACATATCATTTTCATGGTCGAGCAAATATTGTTCTAAAGGATCATTAGGAGGCACGGAAATAGAAGCAAGACCAATAATTTCATCTTTACTAGGAAATTCTTTATCATGGGGTTGTCGATGAAATTTAGCAAAATTAAACTCATGATACATATCTCCCAAACCAATAGTAACAACATCCTTTTTGCAATATATCCTAGCATTAACAGTATTAAAGAAGGGTCTACCAAATATAATGGGACAAAAGTTATCTTGTGGGGAACCAAGAACAAGAAACTCAGCAGGATATTTAACTTTCCCACACAAGACTTCAACATATCTAACAATCCCAATTGGTGAAATAGTGTCTCTATTGGCAAGCTTAATTGTAACATCAATTTCCTCTATCTCAGCACATGCGATTCATGCATAATTTATTTATATAAGGAATGAGGTATTGCACTTGCACTAGCACCCATATCACATAAGCCATGATAGCAATGATCTCCTATTTTAACAGAAATAACAGGCATGCCTACAACGTGTCTATGTTTGTTTTTAGTGTCAGGTCTAGCAATTCTAGCAGCTTCATCACAAAAGCAAATAACATGCCCATCAATATTATCTGCCAAGAGATCTTTAACCATAGCAATACTAGGTTCAACTTTAATTTTCTTAGGGGGTGTAGCTGTTCTAGTATTACTCTTACGAACCACAGTTGAAACTTTAGCATGATCCTTTATTCTAACAGGGAAAGGTGGTTTCTCAATATAAGCAGTAGGAACAACATGATCAACATTATAAGTGATAGTCTTTTCTTCAACTTTTATAGGTGCAACTAATTTTACTTCAATGGGAGGATTATATTTAAACCACTTCTCCTTAGGGAGATCAACATGAGTAGCAAAGGATTCACAGAAAGAAGCTACTATCTTAGGGTTAAGTCCATATTTAGTGCTAAATTCACGGAAAACATTGGTATCCATAAAAGATTTAACACAGTCAAAATTAGGTATTATATCTGACTCCTTACCTTCGTCGAGATCCCAATCTTCAGAGTTGCATTTAATTCTTTCCAATAAATCCCATTTGAATTCAATAGTCTTCATCATAAAAGAGCCAGTACAAGAAGTATCGAGCATGGAGCGTTTATCGAGAGAAAGCCGAGCATAAAAATTTTGAATAATAATTTCTCTTGAGAGCTCATGATTGGGGCATGAATATAACATTGACTTAAGCCTCCCCCAAGCTTGAGCGATGATTTCTCCTTTGCGAGGCCAAAAATTATATATATAATTACGATCATGATGAACAAGATGCATAGGATAAAACTTCTGATGAAATTCCAATTGCAATCGGTTGTAGTTCCATGATCCCATATCATCACATAGCCTAAACCATGTCAATGCCTTTCCCTTCAAAGATAAAGGGAAGACCTTCTTCTTGATAACATCCTCGGGCATACCTGCAAGCTTAAATAATCCACAAACTTCATCCACATAGATTAGGTGCAAATCGGGATGCAATGTTCCATCTGCTGTAAAAGGATTAGCTAGTAGTTTCTCTATCATTCCCGAAGGAATTTCAAAGTAAACATTTTCAATAGGTTCAGTAGGTTGAGGAGCAACTCTTTTCTCTACTGGTCGGGGTGAAGATACCCCGAACAAGCCCCTCAAAGGATTATGTTCCACAGTAACAAGTGACAGTCAATTTCAGCACACTATATAAATTTTTCCTTACCAAATTCCACCTACCAAAGGTGCTTCACTCCCCGGCAACAGCGCCAGAAAAGAGTCTTGATGACCCACAAGTATAGGGGATCTATTGTAGTCCTTTCAACAAGTAAGAGTGTCGAACCCAACGAGGAGTAGAAGGAAATGATAAGCAGTTTTCAGTAAGGTATTCTCTGCAAGCACTGAAATTATCGGTAACAGATAGTTTTGTGATAAAGTAATTTGTAACCGGTAACAAGTAATAAAAGTAAATAAATTGCAGAAAGATGGCCCAACCTTTTTGTAGCAAAGGACAAGCCTGGACAAACTCTTATATAAAGGAAAGCGCTCCCAAGGACACATGGGAATTATCGTCAAGCTAGTTTTCATCACGCTCATATGATTCGTGTTCGGTACTTTGATAATTTGATATGTGGTTGGACCGGTGCTTGGGTACTGCCCTTCCTTGGACAAGCATCCCACTTATGATTAACCCCTCTGGCAAGCATCCGCAACTACAAAAGAAGTATTAAGGTAAACCTAAACATAGCATGAAACATATGGATCCAAATCAGCCCCTTACGAAGCAACGCATAAACTAGGGTTTAAGCTTCTGTCACTCTAGTAACCCATAATCTACTTATTACTTCCCAATGCCTTCCTCTAGGCCCAAACAATGGTGAAGTGTCATGTAGTAGACGTTCACATAACACCACTAGAGGATAGACAACATACATCTCATCAAAATATCGAACGAATACCAAATTCACATGACTAGTTATAGCAAGACTTCTCCCATGTCCTCAGGAACAAACGTAACTACTCACAAATCATATTCATGTTCATAATCAGAGGGGTATTAATATGCATGAAGGATCTGAACATATGATCTTCCACCAAATAAACCAACTAGCATCTACTACAAGAAGTAATCAACACTACTAGCAACCCACAGGTACCAATCTGAGGTTTTGGGACAAAGATTGGATACAAGATATGAACTAGGGTTTGAGATGAGATGGTGATGGTGAAGATGTTGATGGAGATTGACCCCCTCCCGATGATAGGATCGATGATGATGACGGTGGTGATGATTTCCCCCTCCCGGAGGGAAGTTTCCCCGGCAGAACAGCTCCGCCAGAGCCCTAGATTGGTTCCGCCAAGGTTCCACCTCGTGGCGGCGGAGTTTCGTCCCGTAAGCTTGCTTATGATTTTTTCCAGGGCAAAATAGCTCATATAGCAGAAGATGGGCACCGGAGGCCTACCAGGGGGCCCACGAGGCAGGGGCGCGCCCCCCCACCCTCGTGGATGGTGGGTGGCCCCCCTCTGGTACTTCCTTCGCCCAATATTTTCTATATATTCTGAAACATGCTCCCGTGAAGTTTCAGGACTTTTGGAGTTGTGCAGAATAGGTCTCTAATATTTGCTCCTTTTCCAACCCAGAATTCCAGCTGCCGGCATTCCCCCTCTTCATGTAAACCTTGTAAAATAAGAGAGAATAGGCATAAGTATTGTGACATAATGTATAATAACAGCCCATAATGCAATAAATATCGATATAAAAGCATGATGCAAAATGGACGTATCAGGGCACTCTTTGAAGTTCTTTGTGTTGGTTGAATAGATGAATCTGAGATTGTGTGATGCATATCGTATAATCATACCCACAGATACTTGAGGTGACATTGGAGTATCTAGGTGACATTAGGGTTTTGGTTGATTTGTGTCTTAAGGTGTTTTTCTAGTACGAACTCTAGGATAGATTGAACGGAAAGAATAGCTTCGTGTTATTTTAATACGGACTCTTGAATAGATCGATCAGAAAGAATAACTTTGAGGTGGTTTCGTACCCTACAATAATCTCTTCGTTTGTTCTCCGCTATTAGTGACTTTGGAGTGGCTCTTTGTTGCATGTTGAGGGATAGTTATATGATCTAATTATGTTATTATTGTTGAGAGAACTTGCACTAGTTAAAGTATGAACTCTAGGCCTTGTTTCAACGCATTGCAATACCATTTTCGCTCACTTTTATCATTAGTTACCTTGCTGTTTTTATGTTTTCATATTACAAAAACCTATATCTACCATCCATATTGCACTTGTATCAACATCTCTTCGCCGAACTAGTGTACCTATACAATTTACCATTGTATTGGGTGTGTTGGGAACACAAGAGACTCTTTGTTATTTGGTTGCAGGGTTGTTTGAGAGAGACCATCTTCATCCTATGCCTCCCACGGATTGATAAACCTTAGGTCATCCACTTGAGGGAAATTTGCTACTGTCCTACAAACCTCTGCACTTGGAGGCCCAAAAACGTCTACCATAAGAAGGTTGTGTAGTAGACATCAAAGGTCTTCCCTTTATCTTTGAAGGGAAAGGCATTGACATGGTTTAGGCTATGTGATGATATTGGATCATGGAACTACAACTGATTGAAATTGGAATTTCATAAGAAGTTGTATCCTATGCATCTGGTTCATCGTGATCGTAATTATATATAATTTTTGGCCTAGCGAAGGAGAAAGTATCGCTCAAGCTTGGGGGAGGCTTAAGTAAATGTTATATTCATGCCCCAATCATGAGCTCTCAAGAGAAATTATTATTCAAAAAATTTATGCTCCGCTTTCTCTTAATAATCGCTCGATACTCGATACTTCCTGTACTAGTTCTTTTATGATGAAGACTATTGAATTTAGATGGGATTTATTGGAAATAATTAAAGGCAACTCTGAAGATTGGAAACTCGACGATGGTAAGGAGTCAGGTATAACACCTAAGTTTTATTGTGTTAAATCTTTTATGGATACCGATGCTTTTCGTGAATTTAGCACTAAATATGGACTTGATCTGAGTTACTAGCTTCTTTCTGTGAATCATTTGCTACTCATGTTGATCTCCCTAAGGAGAAGTGGTTTAAATATCATCCTCCCATTGAAGTAAAGTAGTCGAACCTATTAAAGTTGAAGAAAATACTATCACTTATAATGTTGATCCTATTTTTCCTACCGCTTATATTGAGAAACCACCTTTCCCTGTTAGAATAAAGGATCATGCTAAAGCTTCAACTGTGGTTCATAAGAGTAATGCTAGAACACCTACACCCTCTAAGAAAATTAAAGTTGAACCTAGTATTGCTATGGTTAAGGATCTCTTGGTCGATAATATTGATGGGCATGTTATTTACTTCTGTGATGAAGCTGCTAGAATTGCTAGACCCGATACTAAAAATAAACATAGACATGTTGTTGGCATGCTTGTTGTTTCTATTAAAATAGGAGATCACTGTTATCATGGCTTATGTGATATGGGTGCTAGTGTCAGTGCAATACCTTATACTTTATATAAAGAAATTATGCATGATATTGCACCTGCTGAGATAGAAGATATTGATGTTACTATTAAGCTTGCCAATAGAGATACTATTTCACCAATTGGGATTGTTAGAGATGTTGAAGTCTTGTGTGGGAAAATTAAACATCCTACTAATTTTCTTGTTCTTGCTTCCCCACAACATGACTTTTGTCCCATTATATTTGGTAGACCCTTCTTGAACATTGTTAATGCTAAGATAGACTGCGAAAATGATATTGTTACTGTTGGTTTAGGGGATATGTCTCATGATTTTAATTTTGCTAAATTACATAGACAACCCCATGATAAAGAATTTCTTAGTAAATATGAAATTATTGGTCTTGCTTCTATTGTCGTGCCTCCTAATGATCCTTTAGAACAATATTTACTAGACCATGAAAATGATATGTTTATGAATGAAAGAAGGGAAATAGATGAAGTATTATTTAAATAGGGACCTATTTTGAAACACAACTTGCCTGTTGAAATTCTAGGGGATCCTCCTCCACCCAAGGGCGATCCCGTGTTTGAGCTTAAACCATTACCTGATACTCTTAAATATGCTTATATTTATGAAAAGAAGATATATCCTGTTATTGTTACTGCTAACCTTTATAGAGCAGGAAGAAGAGAAATTATTGAAAACTCTGAAGAAGCATTGTGCTGCTATTGGATATACTCTTGATGATCTTAAGGGCATTAGTCCCACTCTATGCCAGCACAAAATAAAATTGGAGAAAGACGCCAAACCGGTTGTTGATCACCAACGACGGTTAAATCCTAAGATGAAAGAAGTGGTAAGAAATGAAATACTAAAGCTTCTAGAGGCGGGTATAATTTATCTTGTTGCTGATAGTCAGTGGGTAAGTCCTGTCCATTGTGTCCCTAAGAAGGGAGGTATTACTGTTGTTCTTAATGATAAAGACGAATTGATCCCACAAAGAATTGTTACAGGTTATAGAATGGTAATTGATTTCCACAAATTAAATAAAGCTACTAGAAAGGATCATTACCCTTTACCTTTTATTGATCAAATGCTAGAAAGATTATCCAAACATACACATTTTTGCTTTCTAGACGGTTATTTTGGTTTCTCTCAAATACCTGTGTCGAAAGAGGATCAGGAAAAGACCACTTTTACTTACCCTTTCGGTACCTTTGCTTATAGACGTATGCCTTTTGGTTTATGTAATGCACCTGCTACCTTTCAAAGATGTATGGCTACTATATTCTCTGACTTTTTTCAAAAGAGTGTTGAGGTTTTCATGGATGATTTCTCCGTGTATGGAACTTCTTTTGATGATTGCTTAAACAACCTTGATCGAGATTTGTAGAGATGTGAAGAAACTAATCTTTTCTTGAATTGGGAGAAGTGCCACTTTATGGTTAATGGAGGTATTGTCTTGGGGCATAAAATTTCTGAAAGAGGTATTGAAGTTGATAAAGCTAAAGTTGATGCTATTGAAAAGATGTCGTGTCCTAAGGACATTAAAGGTATAAGAAGTTTCCTTGGTCATGCCAGTTTTTATAGGAGGTTCATTAAAGACTTCTCAAAAATTTCTAGGCCTCTGACTAATCTCTTACAAAAAGATGTTCCTTTTGTCTTTGATGATGATTGTGTAGAAACATTTTAAATACTTAAGAAAGCCTTGATTTCTGCACCTATTGTTCAGCCACCTGATTCGAATTTACCCTTTGAAATTATGTGTGATTCTAGTGATTATGCTGTAGGTGCTGTTCTAGGACAAAGAGTTGATAAGAAATTAAATGTTATCCAATATGCTAGTAAAACTCTAGGCAGTGCCCAGAGAAATTATGCTACTACTGAAAAATAATTTTTAGCAGTTGTATTTGCTTGTGATAAGTTCAGGCCTTATATTGTTGATTCTAAAGTAACTGTTCACACTGATCATGCTGGTATTAAATACCTTATGGAAAAGAAAGATGCTAAACCTAGACTTATTAGATGGGTTCTCTTGCTACAAGAATTTGATTTGCATATTATTGATAGGAAGGGAGCTGAGAACCCCATTGCAGACAAGTTGTCTAGGTTAGAAAATGTTCTTGATGACCCACTCCCTATTGATGATAGTTTTCTGATGAACAATTAGCTATCATAAATGCTTCTCGTGCTGCTCCATGGTATGCTAATTATGCTAATTACATTGTTGCTAAATTTATACCACCTAGTTTCACATACCAGCAAAAGAAAAAGTTTTTCTATGATTTGAGACATTACTTCTGGGATGACCCACACCTTTATAAACAAGGAGTAGATGGTGTTATTAGACGTTGTGTACCTGAGCATGAACAAGAACAGATCCTACGCAAGTGTCACTCCGAGGCTTATGGAGGACACCACGCTGCACATAAGGTATTGCAATCTGGTTTTTATTGGCCTACTCTTTTCAAAGATGCCTGTAAGTTTGTCTTGTCTTGTGATGAATGTCAAAGAATTGGTAATATTAGTAGACGTCAAGAAATGAATATGAACTATTCACTTGTTATTGAACCATTTGATGTTTGGGGCTTTGATTATATGGGACCGTTTCCTTCCTCTAATGGGTATACACATATTTTAGTTGTTGTTGATTACGTTACTAAGTGGGTAGAAGCTATTCCAACTAGTAGTGCTGATCATAACACCTCTATTAAGATGCTTAAAGAAGTTATTTTTCCTAGGTTTGGAGTCCATAGATACTTAATGACTGATGGTGGTTCACATTTTATTCATGGTGCTTTTCGTAAAATGCTTGCTAAGTATGATGTTAATCATAGAATTGCATGTCCATACCACCCACAGTCTAGTGGTCAAGTAGAACTGAGTAATAGAGAGATTAAATTAATTTTGCAAAAGACTGTTAATAGATCTAGAAAGAATTGGTCCAAGAAACTTGATGATGCATTATGGGCCTATAGAACTGCAAATAAAAATCCTATGGGTATGTTTCCGTATAAAATGGTTTATGGAAAAGCATGTCACTTACCTCTCGAACTAGAACATAAGGCATATTGGACCATTAAAGAGCTCAGTTATGATTTCAAACTTGCCGGTGAGAAGAGACTATTTGACATTAGCTCACTTGATGAGTGGAGAACCCTGGCCTATGAGAATGCCAAACTGTTTAAAGAAAAAATTAAAAGATGGCATGACAAAAGGATACAAAAGTGTGAGTTTAATGTAGGTGATTATGTTTTGTTATACAACTCTCGTTTAAGATTTTTTACAGGAAAACTCCTCTCTAAATGGGAAGGTCCTTACGTTATCGAGGAGGTCTATCGTTCCGGTGCCATAAAAATCAACAACTTCGAAGGCACAAATCCAAAGGTGGTGAACGGTCAAAGAATCAAACATTATATCTCAGGTAATCCCATAAATGTTGAAACCAATGTTATTGACACCGTAACCCCGGAAGAGTACATAAGGGACACTTTCCAAAATGTTTTAGACACCGAAAAGGAATAGGTATGTGGTACAGTAAGTAAACTGACTCCAAAACAGTTCTAACAGTAATTTTTCTCTGTTTTGGAATACTTAAGAAAATAAGAAGTAGTCCGGAAAGGACACGAGGCATCCACGAGGGTGGAGGGCACGTCCTCCTGCCTCGTGGGCACCTCGTGTGCCCTCCGGACTCCGTTTTGTTGCATGATACTTCTCCTGGTCGGTAAAAATTCATTATATAATCTCCCGAAGGTTTTGACCACCATACCACGACAAAATCCTCTGCTTTTGTTTCGAGCTGTTTTTCTGACATATCTAGATCACCATGGCATCTTCAAGCTCCTCCAAGGACAAAATTTTCGAGAAGGTCATCAACCCCTACCACACGGAGGTGCTGCAACACCCTAAAACCATTGAGATGCGTGAGGGGGTGCTGCACATCCACGATGTTGAGGGACCAAGGAGGACCGGAAGCATGGAGACAAGTCTCAAAGCAATGGAGCAACAAGTTTTCAAGTGCCAGGGGATGGTGGAACACGGACTCAACGCCAACCACATGATGATCGCGGAGTTCACCAACAACCACAAGCTAGATGCCAAGAACATTGGGGAGACCATCTTCAAGCTTCACGAGAAAATCGAGCACCTCCAAGCCCAGATCTATGACCTGCAAAACCAAAACTGTGAGTATGAATATAGATTCAAGAGGATGAGTTTGGCTGCAGATTTGAGGATCCACGAGACTCGATCATCCTTCTATTATGGTGAGCCTATGCCTTGCAAGATGGATGATAAGCCTACATCGTCAACAACTCCATCATCACCACCTCCGAAGAAAGAGACATAAATACATGGGTATGGGCACTTCCCTTGGCAACTGCCAAGCTTGGGGGAGGTGCCCGGGTATCGTATCACCATCACACTTCTATCTTTACCATTTTTCTTAGTTCAATCCTTTTGGTTATATCTTGATGTAGTAGAATAAAGTTTAGTATGATCTAGCTTTGAGTTTTTGTGTCGATCCTTATGTATGTAATCGAGTCCGTGAGCTATATATAATAAAGATTAGTCTTGAGTCGAGGGCTTGGTTATATTGCTATGATCTTGAGGGAATAAAAGAAATAAAAAGAAAGAATAAAAATAAATAAAAAGATCATATTGATCTTATGGAGAGTAATGACTTTATCTTGCTATCATATTGACCTTATACAAGAGTCTTGGTGATCTTCACCTTTCCTTTTTACACTTTATCCTTTGGCAAGGACTATGTGTTGGAAAGATCCTGATATATATCCAATTGGATGTGGGTTTTTCATAAAGCATTATTGTTGACGTTGCCCTTGAGTTAAAAGGTTCGGAGGCAAAACTATAAGCCCCTATCTTTCTCTGTGTCCGATTAAAACTTCATACCCATAAGTATTGCGTGAGTGTTAGCAATTGTGAAAGACTAAATGGTAGTTGAGTATGTGGACTTGCTGAAAAGCTCTTATATTGACTATTTCCGATGTTATGATAAATTGCAATTGCTTCAACGACTGAGATTACAGTTTGCTAGTTTTTCAATGAAGTTTTTGATTCATACTTTACATTGTGAATAGATTGTTACTTCAGCATGTGAAATCGTATGACAATATATATATGTTGTTATTCTAAGAATGATCATGATGCCCTCATGTTCGTATTTTATTTTATCGACACCTCTATCTCTAAACATGTGGACATATTTTTTGATATCGGCTTCCGCTTGAGGACAAGCGAGGTCTAAGCTTGGGGGAGATGATATGTCCATTTTGCATCATGCTTTCATATCAATATTTATTGCATTATGGGCTGTTATTACACATTATGTCACAATACTTACGCCCTTTCTCTCTTATTTTACAAGGTTTACATGAAGAGGGAGAATGCTGGTAGCTGGAATTCTGGGCTGGAAAAGGAGCAAATATTGGAGATCTATTCTGCACAACTCCAAAAGTCTTGAAACTCCACGAAAGTCAGTTTTGGGATATATTAAAAATATTGGGCGAAGAAAGCACCAGAGGGGGCCACCCACTGTCCACGAGGGTGGAGGGTGCGCCCCTTACCTCGTGGGCCACCTGGAAGCCCCCCGATGCCCATCTTCTGGTATAAGGTGTCTTTTTCCATGGAAAAAATTAGAAGGAAGCTTTCGGGACGAAGCGCCGCCGTATCGAGGCGGAACCAATCTAGGGCTCCGGTGGAGCTATTCTGCCGGGAAAACATCCCTCTGGGAGGGGGAAATCATCACCATCGTCATCACAATCGATCCTCTCATCGGGAGGGGGTCAATCTCCATCAACATCTTCACCAGCACCATCTCCTCTCAAACCCTAGTTCATCTCATGTATCCGATCTTTGTCTCAAAACCTCGGATTGGTACATGTGGGTTGCTTGTAGTGTTGATTACTACTTGTAGTTGATGCTAGTTGGTTTATTCGGTGGAAGATTATATGTTCAGATCCTTTATGCACATTAATACCCCTATGATTATGAACATGAATATGATTTGTGAGTAGTTATGATTGTTCCTGAGGACATGAGAGAATTCTTGTTATAAGTGGTCATGTGAATTTGGTATTCGTTCGATATTTTGATGAGATGTATGTTGTCTTTCCTCTAGTGGTGTTATGTGAACGTCGACTACATGAAACTTCACCATTGTTTGGGCCTAGGGGAAGGCATTCGGAAGTAATAATTAGATGATGGGTTGCTAGAGTGACAGAAGCTTAAACCCTACTTTATGTGTTGCTTCATAAGGGGCTGATTTGGATCCATATGTTTCATGCTATGGTTAGGTTTACCTTAATTCTTCTTTCATAGTTGCGGATGCTTGCGAGGGGGATTAAACATAAATGGGATGCTTGTCTAAGGAAGGGCAGTACCCAAGCACCGGTCCACCCAGATATCAAATTATCAAAGTAACAAACGTGAATCATATGAGCATGATGAAAACTCTGTTAATGCATAAAAATGTCCAAATGAACCCTAAAAATCACAAAAATTAACACAACACTCCTGTTGTTTTATGTTGACACGAGAAAAAAATTTGAAATCAAAAAGAGGCAATGGATATCATTTCATCCCCAAAGGTGGGACGTTCCCTACCGAAACCATCATGCATATACCTAAACCTGCCCCAAATGGGACAAAAAATTTACCACGACATGTTGATGCCGCTCCATGATAGCATGCCAAGTTTCATGAATTTCAGACGAGTTTTGGATTTACTAAAATCTAAAAACCAGGTATCTCAATATTTGCGGCCGAGTGCCGGTGGCGGGGTGTTTGACATTCATTCTCATTTCTTGCATGGGACCTAAGCATGCAACCAAGGACACAGATTTGAATTTTCAACCAATTTTTATGCATTAGAGCATGTGCATTTAGTTCAAATTTGAATTATGCACATGAATGCGTTGAAAACTCAGTTAATGCATAAAATGTCCAAACGAACCCCGAAAAATCCCAAAAATTAACACAACACTCATGTTGTTCTATGTCGACACTAGGAAAATATTGAAATCGAGAAGAGGCAATGGATATCATTCCGTACAGAAAGGTGAAACGTTCCCTACCGAAATCATCATGATTGTTGTGAGAAGCTCTGGTTTTATGAGAAGTTTATACCCAAACCTGCCCTAAATGGGACAATTTTTTTACCACTGCATGTTGATGCCGCTCCATGATAGCATGCCAAGTTTCATGAATTTCGGACGACTTTTGGATTTACTAGAATTACAAAAGCAAGTACGTCAATGTTTGCCAGAGAGCCACGGTGCCGTGGTGTGCGAAATTCATCCTCATTTCTTGCATGGGACATAAGAATAAACCCATGGACACATATATGATTTTACAACCCATGTTGGTGCACCGGAGCATGTGCGTGTAGTTTAATTTTGAATTGTGCACCTGAAATGGCTAGAAAACCAATTTAATGTATAAAATGTCCAAACGAACCTTGAATAATTCCAATTCTTTTACGACACACATATAGTTGCATGTTCACTGCAGATAAAAGGTCTAGCAATTCAAACACCGTCCATTGTCGTTGTGACCCCATTTTTTAATTCAAATCATGACGAAAAATCAAGTAGATCCCACACAATTTATTATAATCAACCATGCGAGATGCAGCACAAAATATCTTGAAGCACCGTCGGAGTATAGTACGCATACGACTTACGCGAGAAGGTGCGATGGCTACAATCCACAACCCGCTCTGAATAAGGGACCGTGTCTGATGACACTTTGCGCGCCGGTTTTTTTGCTGAAGCGGTTCCAAATTTTCGGCTTCCGCGGAAATATCTACCTTCCCGCCCCTCCCCTTACCAAAAGCCACATTTCCCCTGTTTCCGCCTTCATTTCCAAGTTGAAACCTTCACTCCTTACTTGCAGCGCCGCCTCCTCGCCGGGGACCCTTCTTCACGCTGCTCGGCCTCGCCTATCCAGGCAGGTAATCCACACCCGACCCCCATCCTCCTCCTCCTTCCACACCCCACATGCCCCGACCACCGGCGCGACACCTTCCACCCAAATCACAGACCCCTCCACCAAATAAGCGCCACCCTAAGCCATGGTGCACGCGGTATAGCCAGGAGCTCAAGGAGCATTTGACAGTGGAGAAGCAAATCACGATCGCACGTGCGGATGAGGTTGCGATGGCTGCCATTCGTGCCGACCCCCAGATCTTGGAGGAGCACCTCGCCGTCGAGGCCACCGTCAATGCCTCGCACACCGACGCCGCGACACGGTTGGCTGTTTTAAACGACAGTTCATGGTGTTTTCTCAAGGCCACCGTCGGTGCCTTCGATGAAGACTATGAGGTGTTTTCTCAGCGTGCACGTGCTTACCTCATCTCCAGAGCCAGCAGGTTGGTGCCCGGAGCGGCTCAGGCAACTCACCACTATGACGAGGGCACCCACGATGCGAAGGCCTCGCCCTCTTCCATGTCCAAGGAGCCAATCGTCATTGATATCTCCGACAATGAGTAGTAGCTTTTCTTATTAGCTCACTATAAGGACCCATGTTCAGTTTGCTAGCTACTGCCTTTCCTTAACAAATTCTAGTGGATTGTGCTATCTACTTTTACCATGCAATCTTCTGCTCTAGATTATATGTTCTATATGTCGTGCAATGTGGTGTTCAGTTAACTGTTTGGTTCAATTCTACAAATGTGATGTTCAATTCTTCAGGGTGCAATTTTCCAAGTTGTCAAGCATGCTTGGTTTGGTTAACTGTCTGATCTTCTATTGGGAGTATGTTATATCATGCAATGTGATGCTCAGTTAACGTTTGGTTCATTTGTTGTGGTGTTTAGTTAACTAGTTGGTTCAATTCTGCAATGTGATGTTCAATTGTTGTGGGTGCATTCTATTATTGTATACCATGTGATAAATAAATCGAATTTGGTTTTATTAAATACATGGGAAACAAATACAATTGCTATATTTCCAAGTTGTTAGGCATGCTTGGTTTGGTTAACTCTCTGATCTTCTATTAGGAGTATGTTATATTGTGCAATGTGGTGCTCAGTTAACGTTTGGTTCATTTGTTGTGGTGTTTAGTTACTTGATTGGTTCAATTCTGCAATGCGATGTTCAATTGTTGTGGCTGCATCCTGTTATTGTATACCATGTGAGGAATAAATCGAATTTGGCTGCACTTAATACGTGAGAAACATATACAAGTGCTATATTTCCTAATTCTTAATCATGCTTGATTTGGATAAATGGGTTTTCTATGTGGCTTGAATTAATCTGGTGAATTTGCAATGTTCTTATTTATCATCAACATATTTTACTGATAGCATGTGAACCCTTACGTAACCTGATGACTAACTACCTTATATATGTTGTGGGAAAACAATGGGAAGCACTGAGGTTTACAAGATGATACTAACTATTATACCTTGCCTTTTTTTATTCATTTGCCCCATTTCCAATATAGAGAAGATATTTATGCACATCCTTGTTTTCAGGCCTTTCCAAAGCAGTTCACTGATGATTACCTCTCAAACCACCTCTGTGGTCAGGAGGCAAGGAAAGTTATCATACAACGCCCACGGTTCAATATTGAAGTGTTCCTGAAGAGGTCAAAGGATGGACACAGACACTGGCCTAAAGTTGTAAAGACATTCAACATGAATGAAGGCTCAATATTTGCCTTCCACTTCAACAGTTTTCCAGATGAGATGCATCTGTCTATGTACCAGCTATGATGCTATTTCAAAAGGTTCTAGATGTTGCATGTGAAACTTGGTGTTGGTGCAGTTATGTAATGGGGTAGCTGAGTGCTGGAGCTATATCATGTTGTACTCGAATGTATTTCAATTATGAAATCCTGCTTCCTTAATATGAAAAAGAAATATATTACGTGCTTAATATGAATGTCAATTAGATTAGTAAATGGATTATTAATAATAGGGCAATTAGCCTACTAATTGGGTTTTCCTATTGCAAACGGTTATTGAGAAAACACCGTAGGCGATGACCTCAGGCAACGCACATAGTTTCTAGGAATTAACCGTGTTGGGTCAATGAACAATCACACACGATGTTCTTTTAAAAACTATTTGCATTACGCCACCTTGCGCAAACGTTTTCCTTGGAGTGACTGTGTGGGATGTATATACGAACAGAAACGTTTAGCGGGGACTAACTGTGTGGGATGTACTTACGACCGGAAACGATTTCGCCTGTATAATTGTATTTTTTAGCACTACTGCACGTATAACCATATTTGGTCGCTCGCCGGTCGCACACGACCTCATTTTGTCGAGCGTGTGTGCCAGGAGGGCATATCCCCGACGGTTTCTGGGTAGTGTGGGAAGGACCCCCCGCAGTCACTCGGTGACGGTTCCGAACGCCGTCGTGGAAAGGGGTTAAAGACCGTTTGTATAGCACCTCATTGTACCAGTGTCACCTTTAGATTATCTTTGATCCATTGCAAAAATATGATATACTACCTACACCGGTAGAATTGATTGAAACTCAAGGCAAAGAAACTGTGAGTGAATCAAATTGGATACGGGCCTACAATCAATCAAATTGGATATGTTCTTGCAAGCTACAAAGATGTTCAGAATTACTTGCAATCTAGTTTTTGCAAGCTACAAAGATGTTCCGAATTACTAATTATCCAATTACCCTCTCTTGGGCCAGAGTGATGTCTCAATATAACGCCACATTTCTCAAACTCTCGGAGAACAAGCTTGGTATCTCTAAGCGAGAATCTGTAAGAGGGGTGTCGGGGGTTGGGTGCGACATATGCCAAAGGATGGCTTATCATGGTGGGGGCGAGTAGAACATCGCCGGTGCCTGGAAACGGGATGAGGCGAAGACATGCACGCCGGCGAAACTTACCTAGCTTCAGGTCTCTCCGGGGAGATAATACCCCTACTGCTGCTCTATGGGGTCTCCGCATGATCACTATGGCAAAGTGTTTACACGGTTGCTCCTTGAGTTATTTCCTGGAGGTAGGAGAAGGCAAGGCTAGCTCTCTCCTTCCTATATGATCTGGTCTAGTGCTAATGGATTCCCACCCTTTGCATGGGTGCCTTGGGGGTTTATATAGGCCTACCCCCTAGGGGTACAATGGTAATCCGGCTGGGCGCGGGCCCAGCCGTCAGTGCCTCCGGCCTCCGTCTTCTCCGCCGACTGCTGGGGCCCGCCGACTGGTGGGCCCCGCCGACAGGCCGCGTCCGCCGCGGGCGGGTCTTACCAGCTGCTGATTACTGTAGCCATGCTTCTAATGACGTGGGCTTGGTCACGGAGTCGTGGCAACAGCCCCGCCGCTTGGCGGGTGGTCACTATTGCCACTCTCCGTCACATCTGGTTAATGGCATGTGGGCCCCGAGGGAGGGGCTGGCCAACTCTCGGGGGCCGACTCCCAACGGGTCCGACTGGTGGCGCACTTGCCGTCTTCTGGGGTCCCGCTGGCTGGTGGGACCCACCGCCCCAGGGTCGTACAGACAAGCCGTCGTGGGCGCAGGATTCTGTCCACTAGTGCTGATGTCAGGGCCGGCATGGCAACAGTGCCACGCCGCACGGCGATCTTCGCGGGTACGGCGTATTGTGGCCATGCCTGCCTCTGGAAAGGGGTGGGAGCAGGCTTCACTGTAGCCACTCCCCTGTCCAGTCCCTCTTGATGAGGACATGGGGGTTGTTGGCGTCACGGGCCGACTCCCCAAGGCCGGCTTCTCTGGAAGTCGCCAGTCAGGAGTCGGCTCATCCTGAAGTCGTTCCTGGGACTCGGCCGCGAGTGGCTAGTCGGTTGCCTTGCCGCAGACTTCTCAGAAGGCGGCTCTTTGTCCTGGGGTCTTGAGGGGCGCAGCCTGCCCCGATGTCTTGAAAGGTTCTGGGACTCGGGTTAGCCTACCCGTGGCCCATTACTCTGACAGTAGTCCCTGAAGCTGATGAGGCGCCGCGGACAATCGGCCGAGGAGCCTCAGCAGTTTCTCTTTCCGGGTGCCCGAGACATGGATTTTGCTTGACTTCTGCCGGGCCGACTAGAAGGAGTCGGACTCGCCCAACTCTGACTTGCACAATATTTCGAACATCGCGGCGGGATCCAAGTAGCGTGCTGGCTAAGCTTCCAGGACGCCGCCCGTTCCGGGTCTGTCATGTGGCAACACGCGGCCGGGACAGTCTGCCAGCCTACGCGCGTGACGGGATAGGTCCGTAGGCGGGGCCCGCCATTACCGTGCCTCGGCGCTCGAGCGGATCCGCTGTGGCCCGAGCGGACGGTTGGGATTCCCGTGAAGTTACTACGCGCAGTAACTTTTGTCCTGGAAACGTGGGGGTCATGGGGTCGTGGGCACCGTAAATCCCACGACCGCCCCCTCGGCTTCGCAGCCCATGAGGTTATAAGTAGGGGAGGAGGGGGCGCGGCAGAGCACGCGCGCCCCTCCTCCACGCTAGTCCTTGCTCTTCTTCTTCTTCTTCTTCTTCCTCGCACTGCCGCGCGCCCAAGCTTTGCCGAACACCGCGGCGATCCGCTCACGATGAGTTCTTCTTCTGCCGCCGCGCCTCCCTCGGTGCATTCCGGCACCTGGGATGGCTCAGAAGTCCATGACGACCACATCGAGTTCCTCCGCAAGACTCATCGGCTCCCCGGCGAAGATTACGTGCGGGTACGCCTTGCGCCGAGGGGGGAGATCTCTCCGGCGCCGGAGGAGGGCGAGCGGGTTATCTTCCGCTCGCACT
The DNA here is from genome assembly GCF_003073215.2 of Triticum urartu. NCBI lineage: Eukaryota > Viridiplantae > Streptophyta > Magnoliopsida > Poales > Poaceae > Triticum > Triticum urartu. The sequence continues at coordinate 525,720,636 of NC_053023.1, forward strand.
GCCTGCGCGGATTGGGGCTGTCGGCGAGCAGCTTCTTCTGCTCCTTTCTGGAGTTCTACGGCCTCCAGCCGCACCACCTCACGCCCAACACGATGGTGCTATTGTCCGCCTTCGTGGCCCTGTGTGAAGGCTTCCTCGGAGTCCTCCCCATCCTCGAGCTCTGGGGGGAGTTCTTCTACTCCAAGCTCGGCACCCAGGCTGCAGGCGTGTCGGCTCAGTGCGGCGCGTTCATCGCCGTGCGGAGGTCGGGGGCCGACAACCCCTTCCCCACCATCAAGCTGATAAAGTCGGTGAAGATGTGGCAGCGATCGTACTTCTACGTGAAGAGCGTCTTCGTGAAGGGCGATTGGGTCAACCTGCCGGCTTTCGAAGCCGGCCCGCCGGCTGGGAGACTGCCCAACTGGTCGTACCGGGCCAAGTCGCTGAAACTTGCGGGAGCCGGCGCCGTCACGCGACTCCGAGTGCTGACGCAGTCGGAGGGCTTGACTGGTCCGGACCTGCTGGCCGCCTTCGTGGCGCGCCGAGTTCTCCCGCTCCAAGGTCGCCCCACATGATATGCCAAATGAGCGGGCATCGTGACCCGAGTCGGATGTGCACCGAGGACATGCCTCACGAGGAGGTGGCCTACATGGTGAACTACCTCTCGGACAGCAAGCTCCTGGAGGACTGGCGGTTCGGCAAGGAGTCGTACTCCCACGCCAACCCCCCACCCACAGTGAGTTGCCTTTTCTTTCTTTCTTTGAATTGTCTTCTTTCTTGCCGAGTTTGTTTTGTGCGACCTGACCAGTCGGCTTTGGTCAGAATCCCCTCCTCCATTCACCAGCCGGCACCACGGGGCCGGCCTGCGAGTTCCTTGCCGACCGGGCGGAGAGCGACGTCGACGACCCTGATCTGGGGGCGGCGGCTTTGGAAGACGACACCGAGGGAGGAGGCGGCCCGTGGCTCGGGGCCAGTCCAGAGGACTGGCCTGATGATGAGGAGGAGGTCGCCCCCCGCCACCGTCCAGGAGCCAGCCATCCCGGCGCGGGCTCTTCTGCCGCGCCGAGTGCTCCAGGCGGTGGGAAGAAGTGCAGGGTCGTGCCGACCTTGTTCGGCAGTCGGCCGAAGAAGCCCAAGAGTTCGGCTGCGGTGACCAAGCGGGACGAAGCGGCCGCGAAGGCCATCCGCTTCCGCAAGGAAGTAAAGAAGCCGCCGCTGGTCTCCGCGTGAGTATTCCGTCTTAACGCTTTATTCTTTCTTTGTGGCTTTGTCTGAGTCTTTTACTTGCTTCCCTCGCTTCAGGGCTCCCCTCACTCTTGAGAGGGTAGTCGCCGCCTCCGTCATGGGGTCAGCGGAGACGTCCGCCATCACTCGGCGGATTGACCCCGCCGCCGACCTCCGGGAGGCGACGGAGCGGAACACACAGGAGAAGCGCAATGAGGAAGAGGCCGCCCGCCTAGAGAAGGTGGAGGCTGAGAAGGCGGAGGCCTCCGCCAAGAAGAAGCTGGAGGAGGCCGAAGCCGCCGTCGCGACAAAGTGGCAAGCTGAGGAGGCCGCGCACCGCCAATCGGCGGTGTTCGTCACCCCACTGAACTCTGCACCACCGCCTCTGGAGTTCACGGGGCAGTCTGGGGAAGCCGGCGGCGAGAACCCCATCATGGAGAGGGAAGGCGGCGACTCCTCCATGCCGCACGTGATCGTTCCGCCGCCACCTCCGCCGCCGTCTGGGAGCGCGCAAGGCAAATAGCCGGCGGACCCGCCGGTGCCGCCGACTGAAGATGAGGCCGTGGCAAGGCTACTCCTTCAAGTCGACTCGCCAACGCGCCGCCGTCTTGAGAAGGCGACTTCGGCGTCACGCCCCCTGGAGGCCGACACTGCCAGCTCGGTGATCCCAGATGCCGAAGCGACGAGCGCCGCGCCCATTGGGTGGGTGCGAGGAGGCGGCACGGGGCCACTGAACCAGGCGCTTCTGGACGTCCAGACAAAGCTGCGAGCTGAGGGCGACGCCATCCAGAACTGCACCAAGGCGTACCTGGCATCGCGGGCAGCCATCCGGGTATGCTTTCTCGTTGGTCCTTGTTTTCTTGTTCCTCTCTATGGGGGCGCGCCAGCGCACCACTGGGTGTAGTCCCCGAGTTTCGGGCCGGCTGCTGAGCAGGCGGCCCGGAACTTCCAATTGGTGAGTTCCGGGTACTAACTTTTGTCTGAAATACTTGTCGCAGGACTACCACAACCTCCGTGTCACTGCCTTCAACCGCAATGTTGAAGAGCTGGGCAAGCGGACCGCTGACTTGTCGGAGAGCCGGAGTGAGTCCTTTTTCTTCTTTGCGGGGCCGCGCTGGCGCACCCGCGGGCTGTAGTCCCCGAGATTCGGGCCGAATGTTGAGCAGTCGGGCTGGATCTCCCCGGCGACCTTCTTTATTGATGACTTAACGCCTTATTTCTTCCTTCTCTTCAGAAGCCAACGCTGCTCTTCAACAGCAGCTGAGCGAAGCCAACTCCGCGTTGCGCGCCAAGGGGGAGGAGTGCAGCAAGCTCGCCGCAGAGCACGATCTGCTGGCCACACAATTGGCAGAGCAGAGGGAGCTGCTTACGAAGATGCAGAAGGAGGCGGAAGAGGCGGAAGCCGCCCTCCTGGCCGAGTTCACGAGCGAGCGCTCCTCCTGGACCGACAAAGAGGCAATGCTCGCCTCCGGCTTCCATGAGATTGAAGACATTGTTGATGGTGAGTTTCTTTACTTTCTTTCTTCGAGCTGCCGATTATAAGTCGTGCCGACTCCTGATTTTTGACTTGCTTCTTCATTCTTTCTGTCTTGGCAGACTTCTTCCCTGGGCACGCGGAGGGCGGAAGGCGCAGAGATCGCCGCCAACGCCCCCCGAACCCTTGACGAGCATATCCTGAGCATCGAGGCTCGCCTTCGGCCGGCTCACCGGATGCTGCATCGGCTTCAACGTGTCGGCGCCCAGGCGATTGCTGCCCTGTGGCCAGACATGCAGGCTCCGCGCACCCCCAGTTGGACTGCCGACTGGCTGGAGGTCGCGGCTGGTCGTCTTGAGGCTTGGAAAGGTTCCTCGGCCCGAGCTGGAGCGCGCCGGGCCTTGGAGTTCGTCAAGGCATGGTATCCAGGGCTGGACCTAGACCGGCTGGCCACACTCCGGTCAGAGGCCCAGCCGGAGCTGGCAGCCGCGAAAGACGCCCTCGTCAAGCGTGCCGCGGCGATCGCCGAGTACACCGACACCAGCATCTTCGTCCCCGAGCGGGCTGAAGATGGCGAGGAGGTACCGCCGGAGTGGTTTGGGATGAACCCAGACTATGGCGAGGACTCGGCGGAGGTGATCGGCTCCAGCATCGAGGAGGAAGGCGAGGCGGAGGACGGAGGCGAGACGGAAGCACCAGAAGACGGAGCGGACGGCCAGCCTTAGCTCGACCGCGCCTCCAGCAACGAGCCGTGTGCGACCGAGCCGACTGCCACCGGAGGCAATCAAGCCGAGACTGCCCAGCCGGCCGCCCCAATGCCCGATGCTGCCGTCTCCTCCGACCCTCTGAATCCGTCTGCTGCTTCCTAAGCTGCCGCCTTATCTTTATTTTATCTGCTTTAGTAGTCTTTGAAGAACTTGTTAATTCGCACAATTCCACCCGCGGGGTGTATTTTGAACTTCTGCTCAAAGATTCGGCCAAGGGCCTATGTTATGTAAATATTTATCTGAATTCTATCTTTTCTTGCTTATTACTCTTTTGGCTTTTTCCTTTGCCGCCTTCCCTTAGTTGTCGTCTTGCCAGTCGGACAGCCGCTCTGCGGACTTCCGTTGGATCAAATGCTTGGCTACTTTGGGAAGGCAAGTACTTAGCCGTTTTAGAGTTTTTGAGAAAGTTGAATAGAAGGCGGCAAGCCGACTATTCAAGAGTCGGTTTGCGAAAAAAGGCTGGAAGCCGGCTTAAGCTATGTTTTATGCTTTGAGTCCTTAGCCATTTTTCATGCGAACGCCCACTCTACCTTACTCCTGCCCACCATACAGTCGCTTTGCGAGCTGCGGCTTCTGACAGGAGATGGCTTAGGCGCCACACACTACTTGTCCGGCTGCAGGAAGCATTTCATAGTGCAAGGCGGCAAGTCCCCGGGCCGACCTGTCAAGCCCGGTGCCAAGTGGCATAACAAAGAGTAACATACTCGTAGGCATAATTTTTATCATATAGACAAAAGAGGGCAGTCCCCGAGCTCGTCTCGGGGGGCCTGAAGTCTTGGTACTTTAATACAAAAGGTAATGTGGTACATACTGCATCAGCTGTAAAATCTTCGGAGGAGATTTGCATTCCATGGCCGCTCTGTCTCTTTGCCGGAGTCGTCCCTCTTGCGTGCTCGGGGCTTATGAGCGTCAATCATGTAGTAGGAGTCGTTGCCCAGCACTTTGCTGATGATGAAAGGGCCTTCCTAAGGCGCCGACAGCTTGTGCTGGCCGGCTGTTCGCTGGATCAGTCGGAGCACAAGGTCGCCCTCTTGGAAAGATCTTGGCCTGACCTTCCTGTTGTAGTATCTGCGTAGGCTCTGCTGGTAGATGCTGGACCGGCTGAGTGCCAACAGCCGGCCCTCTTCCAGCAGGTCGACGCCGTCTTGTCGTGCTTCTTCTGCTTCTTCCTTGGTGTACATGGTGACTCGCGGGGAATCGAACTCTATGTCTGTTGGGATGACGGCTTCAGCACCGTAGACGAGGAAGAAACGCGTGAAGCCGGTTGACTTGTTTGGAGTCGTGCGCAGACTCCAGAGGACGGCTGGTAACTCGTCGAGCCAGCAGCCAGCCGAGCGCTCCAGAGGCTCGATCAGTCGGGGCTTGATGCCGGACAGGATGAGGCCGTTTGCCCGCTCCACCTGGCCGTTTGACTGTGGATGGGCGACGGATGCTAGGTCCAGTCGGATGCCCAGTGTCGCACAGAAACGGGCCAAGATGCCTTTGGAAAAATTCGTGCCGTTGTCGGTAATGATGTTGTGTGGTATGTCATACCGAATTGTGATGTCGGAGATGAAAGTCACAGCAGTCGGACCGTTCAGTTTCTTCATTGGCTTCACTTCTATCCACTTGGTGAACTTATCCACTGCGACAAGTAAGTGAGTTAAGCCACCTCGTGCCGTCTTGAATGGTCCCACCATGTCTAGACCCCAAATTGCGAAAGGCCAGGCAATGGGGATGGTTTTGAGTGCAGAAGCCGGCTGATGCGGCTTGGAGCGGAACTTCTGGCACCCTTTGCATTTTTGGACCAATTCCTTGGCCTCTTCTAAGGCCGTTGGCCAAAAAAAACCGTGTCGAAAAGCTTTGGCGATGAGTGCTCTTGAAGCCGCATGGTGGCCGCACTCGCCTTGATGAATGTCTTTGAGAATTGCTTGGCCTTGCTCTGGCTCTACGCAGAGCTGGTAGACACCAGTGACGCTGCGCCTGACCAGCTCTCTGTTGACTATGGTGTAGGCTGCCGCTCGGCGTTGTATTTGCCGAGCTAAAGTCTCATCAGTCGGCAGCTCTTTGCTCACCAGAAATTTGAGGATGGGTTGGGCCCATGAGGGTGCTGCTATTTCTTCGACTGCCAAAACTGCGACTTGGACAAGGGCGGCTGGGCTGGGAGGCGGCGGGTTGGAGTCAACAACCGCTTGCTGGATTAATGAAGTCCCAGGGGCGACTGGCGTGGCTCTTGGGCCGAGTTCTGGAGTCTTCGAGCCCGCCACCGCAGTCCCCGGGCCGGGTTCTGCAGTCCCTGGGCCGGCCTCGACTGTGGCGGCTTTGGAGCCATCTGCCAAAATCCCCGTACCATCTGCCGGGGCTCTAGAGTCGGATCCGACTTCTTCGGGAGGAGCCGGCACGAAGATGGAGTCTGATTCTGGTGAAGGCTTGACAGACGGCTTGAGGAGGCATTGAAGGGCGACGTCGGATGGTATTGCTTGGCGGGTAGAGCCGATTCGTGCCAAGGCGTCTGCTTGGTCATTGTCGTTTCTTGGCACATGGAGGAACTCGCACCCCTCAAAATACCCACTGAGTTGCTGCAAGAGGAAACGGTAACTCGCCATGTTTGCATCTTTGGCGTCCCAGTCGCCATACGACTGCTGGACCACTAAGTCCGAGTCGCCATAACACAGGATCTGGCGAATGCCGAGTTCTTTGGCAAGTCGGAGCCCGTGAATGAGCGCCTCGTACTCAGCGACGTTGTTGGAGGCGGAAAAATGGATTTGCAGTGCATATTTGAGCTTGTCGCCTTTAGGAGAAGTGAGGACAACGCCGGCTCCCAAGCCGGTGCGCATCTTGGAGCCGTCGAAATGCATCCGCCAATGGGTGGAGTCGGTCGCTGGAGGTAGGTACTGGGTCTCGGCCTAGTCGACGAGAAAGTCGGCCAGTGCTTGTGACTTGATGGCGGTGCGGGGCTGGTAGTGGATGGTGTAGGGAGCCAGCTCTATGGCCCACTTGGCCACTCGGCCAGAAGCATCTCGGCTTCCGATGATCTCGGCAAGTGGGGCCGTGTAGACCACAGTGATTGGATGCTCTTGAAAGTAAGGCTTCAATTTCTTGGCGGCAAAGTGCACGCCATAGCACATCTTCTGGTAGTGGGGGTAGTTCTGCTTGGAGGCCGACAGTACTTCGCTCAGGTAATATATCGGTCTCTGGACAGGTAGTGCCTTGCCTTCCTCCTTGCGTTCTACTACAATGACCGTGCTGACTACCCAGCTGGTGGCGGCGATGTACAGGAGCATAGGTTCCTTAGGAGTCGGAGCCGCCAGAACGGGTGGAGTAGTCAGCATCTTCTTCAATTGGAGAAAAGCTTCGTCCGCCTTGTGGTTCCACTCGAAAAAAGTGGTCTTCTTCATGAACTGGTATAAGGGGAGAGCTTTCTCGCCCAACCGACTAATGAATCGGCTGATGGACGCCAAGCAGCCGGTGAACTTTTGCACGTCCAGTAGTCGGCTGGGTACCTCCATCCTCTCAATGGCCTTGATCTTTACAGGGTTGCATTCTATGTCGCGTTCAGAGACCAGGAAGCCAAGGAGTTGGCCAGCTGGTACTCCGAAGACGCACTTCTCGGGGTTGAGCTTGATCTGGAATCGGCGCAGGTTCTCAAAGGTCTCCTTGAGGTCTTCCAGCAGTGTTCCACGCTTTTCCGTCTTCACCACCACATCGTCCACGTAGACGTGGGCGTTTCTCCCAAGTTGCTTGAGGAGGCACTTCTGCATGCAATGCTGAAAGGTGGCGCCGGCATTCCTCAAGCCGAACATCATGGTGAGATAGCAGAAGGCTCCAAACGGCGTGATGAAGGTGGTCTTCAGTCTGTCAGCCGGGTTCAGCTTGATCTGGTGATATCCTGAATATGCATCCAAAAAGCTCAACAGCTCGCATCCGGCGGTGGAGTCTATCACCTGATCAATTCTTGGTAGAGCAAACGGGTCCTTGGGGCAGGCCTTGTTGAGGCTCGTGTAGTCAATACACATTCGCCACTGCTTGTTCTTCTTCAGTACCAGGACCGGGTTGGCTAGCCACTCTGGAAAGAATACTTCCATAATGAAGCCGGCTGCTAGGAGTCGGGCTATCTCTTCTCTGACAACTCTTCTTTTTTCTTCTGACAGGTGGCGCAAGGGCTGCCTGACCGGCTTTGCATCAGATCGGACATGTAACTTGTGCTCGGCAAATTCCGTCGGTACACCTGGCATGTCTTTGGGGGACCATGCGAAGATGTCCCGATTCTCACGGAGGAAATCGACGACCTCGTCTTCCTATTTGCTGTCGAGGTTTGCGCCTACAACAGCGTACCTCTCGGGGTGCTCCGTATCCAAGGGTATCTTCTTTGTCTCCTTGGCCGGCTTGAACGAACCCTCAGCTTCCGACTCCTTTGGGTTGGGCGACACCTCTAGCTGCTTGTCGGCCATCGCCACAACCCGGTCAAGGAGCCGCTTCTCGGCCGCGATCACCAGGGACTCGGCCAGCCGACTACTCTCAGCCGCACAGGTAGACGACTTCCGGTAGTCGTCGGCTACGGTCAGAATCCCCCTGGAACTGGGCATCTTCATTTTGAGGTAGGCGTAGTGGGGGACCGCCATGAACTTGGCCAGGGCGGGTCGGCCAAGTAGTGCATGGTATGGGCTCTCGAGGTCCACCACCTCAAACCAAACTGACTCTCAGCGAAAGTGATCTTTGTCTCCAAAGAGGACGTCCATCAGGATCTTGCCAATTGGTGAGCAGGAAAGCCCAGGAACAATGCCGTGGAACACAGTCTGGCTGCTCTGAAGCTGTCTTTGCTTGATTCCTAATTTCTCCATGGTGTCCTTGTACAGGATGTTTATGTTGCTGCCTTCGTCTATCAGAACTCGCGAGAAACGAGCAGCTCGTCTATCCGTGGCAAAGGTGGCATCCAAGACCAAGGCATAAGAGCCCGGACTCGGCATCACCTCTGGGTGATCAGCCCTGCTCCAGCTGATAGGCTTCTCGGACCAGTGCATGAACTCTGGCGTCTCTGATGCTACTGCATTCACCTCTTGTCGCTGCAGCCGCCTGCTGCGTCGATCATCAGCCATGCTGGTAAATATCACGTAGGCTCCGTGCTCTTTGGGGTACTCGTCTTGTACTGCGCCGACTGGCCTGACAGCCGGCTGCTGGGGCGGAGGCGGAGGCGGCTGCCCAGCAGGCGGGGGAGGTAGGAGGCCATCTCCTTTGGCGATCCTGGTGAGCCAGTGGCACTTCCGGATGGTGTGATTCGACGGCTTCGCGCCGCTATGGAACTTGCAAGGACCATCCAGAGTATGTTCGTATGAGAAAGCTGGCAACCAGTTGGGCTTGCTACCTTTCTGTCGCTTGGGTGGAGGCTGCACATCCGGCTGCTGGGCTTCAATTGTCGCGACCTGTCGGCTGCTGGAAGCCGGCTGCGGGGCCTTGCGCTTGTGGTTGTTCTGCTGTTGCCGCCGACTGGCGTCTCCTACCGGAGTTCTAGGAGCCTGAGGGGCCACTTTGCCAGTTGCGCTAACTTGAATCTCCGCCTTCATGGAGGAGTCGGCCGTGGCATACTTGTCAGCTATGATCAGCAGCTCGTCGAGGGTTTCTAGCTCATCGCAGAGGAGCTTGTGCTTGAGGAGGGTGCCTTCTCTGCACCCGGCGATGAAGTACTCGATAGCTTGCACCTCGTGCACGCCCTCACAGGAGTTCCGAAGCTCGGCCCAACGCGTGAGATAGTCGCGGATCGACTCGTTGGGGCCTTGCATGCATAAGGAAAGCTGACGAGGCTTGGGAGGACGCTTGTACGTGCTGGTGAAGTTGCGGACGAATGCTTCGGTGAAGTCGACCCAACTGTTGATGTTGCGGGGCTTCAGGCTGTTCAGCCATGTCCGGGTCATGCCCTGGACCATGAGCAGAACGTATTTTACGGCGATGTGCTTGTTGCCGTTCGCTATGTTGACAGCCGTGGAGTAGTCAACCAACCAGTCCTCCGGCTTCATGGAGCCGGTGTACTTGGGCGTGTCTCTTGGGAGCGTGAACCCTTTGGGAAAGGGCTCGTCTCGAATGCGGGGCCCGAAACAAGGCGGACCCAACTCGTCTTCTTCTTCCAGCGCCAGGGATCGGTGAAGTCGATCGATCCGGTGGCGGGCGTCGTTTTCCCCGACTCCCTCTCGGCGGCCAAGGCAGTCGCCGAGAATCGGATGATCAACAGGCGGCGGGGAGACTCACCTTTCCTTGCGAGGAGGAGGAGGCGGACAGTCGTCCCATCGTTCTACTGCTCTCGGGCGGCCGTCTTGGTCGCGCTCTATGGTAATGTGAGTCCGACTGTGGCTGACAGTCGGATCCTTGTCTTTCCTTCCTCGGGCGCTGCCAGTCGGTGTCCGAGACGTCGCGCCTTGATCTCGGTGAAGGTCGTCGTTTTGCCGCTGCGGCGCCTCCGTGCGGCAGCTGTCCTCGTTCTGCGCGGCAGCCGCGTCGAGGAGCCGCTGGACTCGCTCCATCATCAGGCGGTACTCTTCGCCCTCGAAGTTATCCAGCTCGTTCGCCGCCGCCTGGGCGGCTCGAATGTTCTCCGCAGGCGTGGCGTACACAGGGCGACTTGCCCCGAACAGGTTGGCGATGGCTACACCGCGCTGCTGGACCACGCCGAGGCGGCTAGAACCAGTTGGGGCCGGCGAGCCACCCACAGCGCGATCCATCTCACGCTGGTAGGCTTCTGACAAGCGTCTCATGCTGGCCAGCTTCTTCGCGCCTTCGACGAGCTGAAGGCGGCGCGCCTCCAACGTCTTCGCGTCAGCGTCTTCCGGAATGGGCGCAGTCAGGTCTTGTAGTGCCGCGCCAAGTGGGTCATGCGCTCCTCCGCCGGGAGGCTCGTCATGACCGATGACGAGCACCTCGGTGACGGTGCTTCTGTCACTCTCCGCGCGAGGGAGAGGTTCGTCGTAGACCACCACGTTGGTGGGGAATGCGTCGAGCGACGCGGTGTCGGAGTCGACCAGCATCGGGTCGGTGGAACCTACAGACTCCAAGTCCACGGCAGGCTTGCCGGCGACGTGGAGTTGGTCGAGGAGGCTCTCAGGGCCGCCCGTGCCTGCGTTGGATGCAGATTCGTCGGAGAGGCGAACCTCTCCGACAAGATCGGCGAGGCAGCTGGCTGTGCAGGCGATCTCAACACCGTGCAGCGCGTCAGCGCAAACTCCGTCCGGCGTGCCTGGCTGGCTGCGCTCGCCAGGGAGGAAAAGGGTTCCCGTCCAAAGCAGGTCTCCGGACGATGATGCATCAGGCCCCATGGTGGGCGCCAAATGTCGGGGGTTGGGTGCGACATATGCCAAAGGATGGCTTATCATGATGGGGGCGAGTAGAACGTCGCCGGTGCCTGGAAACGGGATGAGGCGAAGACATGCACGCCGGCGAATCTTACCCAGTTTCAGGGCTCTCTGGGGAGATAATACCCCTACTGCTGCTCTACGGGGTCTCTGCATGATCACTATGGCAAAGTGTTTACACGGTTGCTCCTTGAGCTGTTTCCTGGAGGTAGGAGAAGGCAAGGCTAGCTCTCTCCTTCCTATATGATCTAGTCTAGTGCTAATGGATTCCCGCCCTTTGCATGGGTGCCCTGGGGGGTTTATATAGGCCTACCCCCCAGGGGTACAATGGTAATCCGGCTGGGCGCGGGCCCAGCCGTCAGTGCCTCCGGCCTCCATCTTCTCCACCGACTGCTGGGGCCCGCCGACTGGTTCGGTACGGAGTCGACAGGCCGCGTCCGCCGTGGGCGGGTCTTGCCGGCTGCTGATTACTGTAGCCGTGCTTCTAATGACGCGGGCTTGGTCACGGAGTCGTGGCAACAGCCCCGCCGCTTGGCGGGCGGTCACTATTGCCACTCTCCGTCACATCTGGTTAATGGCGTGTGGGCCCCGGGGAAGGGGCTGGCCGACTCTCGGGGGCCGACTCCCAACGGGTCCGACTGGTGGCGCACTTGCCGTCTTCTGGGGTCCTGCTGGCTGGTGGGACCCGCCGCCCCAGGGTCGTACAGACAAGCCGTCGTGGGCGCAGGATTCGGTCCATTGGTGCTGATGTCAGGGCCGGCATGGCAACAGTGCCATGCCACACGGAGATCTCCGCGGGTATGGCGTACTGTGGCCATGCCTGCCTCTGGAAAGGGGTGGGAGCAGGCTTCACTGTAGCCACTTCCCTGTCCTGTCCCTCTTGATGAGGACACGGGGGTTGTTGGCGTCGCGGGCCGACTCCTCAAGGCCGGCTTCTCTGGAAGTCGCCAGTCAGGAGTCGGCTCATTCTGAAGTCGTTCCTGGGACTCGGCCGCGAGTGGCTAGTCGGTTGCCTTGCCGCAGACTTCTCAGAAGGCGGCTCTTTATCCTGGGGTCTTGAGAGGCGCAGCCTGCCCCGATATCTTAAAAGATTCTGGGACTCGGGTTAGCCTACCCGTGGCCCATTACTCCGACAAGGGGCAACATTAAACATCAATAAACCAATTCATCCTAGATAAGGCACCCAACAAAAAGCTAAGTGACGGCTATTGCTTTCTCGGGCAGGGTGTACAAACTTAACAAAAATGAAAATGCACTAGCACTATGGAGTACAATATATCCAGTTCTAGGACAAGCACAAAGGTCTAAGAATGATATGCTACTGAACGATTGATTTTGCTGTTGCTCATGGACATAGACGGGAGCAAGCACATAGCAGGGCCATGAACCTACGCAAAGCAGCAATTTTTTCTAGCTCCATGGCTACATGTCCAGCGGAAATCAAGATACTACCTACTTGCAGAACTAATCTACCATGCACGTGCAGCAGGCTATAGCTTCCTCAAAAAACAAGTAAAAGAAGAGCAACATAGTTTCCTCTGTGTGATAGTACTCACGAGCGGCGAGTGGGTTGAGAGAGGAGAGCGCAATGTTATGATGAAACTAAATTGGTGTTGTAGATGTTGAAATAGTTTTTATATACTTAGTCAAACTTGAAGATGTTTGACTTAGCACAACGTTAGAACTTCAATTGATTCTTTTTGTACCGAACTTCAATTAGTTTGTAATGAAGGGATTTTACTGGATTGCTAGTCCTGGGATCAAATTAAAATTGACTAAGATCAACAATGACATCAGCTCATGAACATCTACAACTTTGAATTTCTATTTGGTGTACGTCACCTTCCCCCAAATCAAATCAATGTCTTCGCTGTTGCAAAACCGAAAGTAAAGTGTTGGAATGAATCATCAAGGCAAGACAAAATTGGCATGGACTTGTGTGAACAGCAGAGAATCAATCTGTCACTATATAGTGTTAATGTTTTTGAAAACTTATTTTTTTTATTTCTAGCTTATCCCATACAAACTGTACAATGTTGTCCGTGTCAGGAACATTTTTTATGTACAAGTAACATTTAGGAAACACACGATTAACATTTTTTACACATATATTTTTATGTCTACCTTTATGATAAACATTGTACATTTTTCTGTATACATCAGGATTATTTATATATACACATGTAATATTTTCAAATACATGTTTAACATACTTGAAAACATGTAATTTTTATTCCTACTTTTTCATGGACATAGTACATTTTCAATAAGCCAGCAACATTTTATGTACACACGTTTAACATTTGTCAAATACATCATTACATTTTTTAAGCATATATTTTTATATCCAATTTTTCCATACACATTGTTCATTTTTTACATACATCAGGAAAAAAATGTACACACATTTAACATTTTCTAAATACATGATTTACATTTTTTTAAACTTATAATTTTTTAAGTATAATTTTTTCCATACAGTTAACATTTATTGTATGCATCGGAAATATATTTTTCTATACATTTAACATTTTACAAATGCATGATTAATATTTTTTGACTAATATGGAATATTTGGGAGTACAAAAAAGAAAAAAAGAAAAAATGGAAAAATGTGAGAAATAAATAGTAAAGAACGAGCGTTTTGAGGCCGGTAGCCTTCGTGCGCTGGGCCGGCCCATTCTGGCGCTCGCTTCAGGCGAGCCAACCATATGTTCGCTTGCGCGCCCCGAAAAGCCTGCTTTCTTTAGGGGTAAAAGCTAAGTTTTATGAACCAAAACTCACAAGGAGTGGAATACAAAATTCATCATGGGGTGCCCAATCACACAAGTGGCGCCCCTGCCGAAATCATTAATTAAGAAGTACTCGCTGCAAAGAACACTTCACTTTTCCAGGTTATAACCAGTGACGCACATGCAGCGTGCCACTTATCGCAACCTAGAAGTTTTCCTTTTTTTCGTAAATCTGTTTATTCAAAACGTTTTATCTTTTAAACCGTGCGTCCAAATCTCGAACCATTTTCATCATTGGATTTCTCGTGTCGAGATATTCAAAACTAGATCCCATGTTGATAGGTTTTGACAAACTTTTTTTCATGAAAAAATCGGACGAAAAAAACCAGGCGAAAAAACCGAACCGGGAGCACGGTTTTTTCCCTTTTCGAAAGAGGCATGCCCGTGCCTCTTGTGAAATCACACCCGTGCCTCTCGTGGGAGCAAAACCGTGACTCTCATGGAAGGAAAAAACAGAAAACGTGTTTTTTTTCGTTTCCGAGAGGCACGGCCATGACTCTCGTGAAAGAAAAAAAAACAGAAAACGCGTATTTTTTCTCTTTCTGAGAAGCACGGCCGTGACACTCGCGAAAGCACAACCGTGCCACTCGCGGAAGCAAAACCGTGACTCTCGCAAAAAAAAAACAGAAAACATGTTTTGTTTTTTCCTTTCCGAGAGGCACGCCCGTGACTCTCACGGAAGCACAACCGTGCCTCTCGCGGAAGCAAAACCGTGACTCTCGCGAAAGAAAAAAAACAGAAAACACGTTTTTTTTTCGTTTCCGAATGGCACGGCCGTGACTCTTGCTAAAGCACAACCGTGGCTCTCGCAGAAAAAAAACCGTGACTTTCGCGAAAGGAAAAAAAGAAAACACGTTTTTTCACGCAAAAAAAATTTTCCGAATTTTTTTTTATCGAAAAGCTAAGGAAGATCGAGGGAAAACCAAAATATCGATTGTTTTTGAAAAAAAAAAGAAAATGTGTGCGAAAAAATAAAAAAAAAAAAAAATCCGGAGAAAGCGTCTAGAGCGCGACACATGGCGAATGGCTGAGAACACGCCAAATGACGCTGATCGTTGCAAGACTCCGAAGGAGCGCTCCTTAACTAGTTGCTCCCCGCCGCCGCTACGTAACAGCGAGGACGTCACTGGGCTGCGGCAGCAGCTCTGGCTCGTCTTTGGCACCCACTCTCATGGCCCAACCCATTATCATGTTTAGCTCCCTCGGTCACTGTGTTCGCTCGTTCGATTGGCTTTCTTTTCTTCTGATTTAAATTGGTTGTTCCTTTCGTTCTTTCTTGTGATTTTCATTGGATTTTTTTCTTTATTTTTCTACGTGTTTCGCTTACATTTCTCATCAGCATTTTTTCATTACTTCCACTATTTTGCTTTCTGTTTTGCACTGCTTTGTATTCGTTTTACCTTATCTTTACTTATATTCGTCTTTTGTTTCTTTCTGGGTTTTCTTCTGTTTGTCCTTTATTTTCAACTCGTCTCTACTTGTTTCCTACATATTGTACATTTTTTGTATATGATGGGAATATTTTTGTTCACGTTTAACATTTTCCGAATAATTTATTGACATCTTTTAAAATATATAATTTGGCGTCTAAATCTTTGAATACATGTTCTGCATTTTTTGTATACATCAGAACCATTTTTATACCTGTTCAAAGTTTTTTAAATATATGAATAACATTTTTTTCTAAATATATGTTTGGATGTCTACTTTAGTTTTTTATACATGTTATACATTTTTCTCTATACATCATGATTTTTTGATACATGTTCCTTTTTCTACAATAATTCCTATATTTTTTGACCATTAATTCCTCTGTTTCTAAATTTAAATCTTTTAAGATATTTTTGTAGAGACTACATACGGATGTATACAGACATATTTTAGAGTGTAGATTCACTCGTTTTACTCCGTATGTAGTCCATATTAGAATATCTAAAAAGACTTATATTTAGGAACAAAGGGAGTATGGTTAACATTTTTAAATATATATGGGTTTGAAATTTACTTTCCATACATGTGTTCATCTTTCATATTCATCAGGAACATTTTCTATTTATGTTTATTTTTAAAAAAATACATTATTCACATTTATTAAATGTCAGGTGCATTTTTTGAAATGCGTGCACATGTTTTTGTCACATTTTTTTGCATGCTATCAATATTTCTTTAAATTCTACGAATAAAAAATTTACACCGCGTTATCATTCTCAAATGCATGGTTTTTTATTTTTTTAGTCAAATTTATGTTTTTGAAAGACATGTATTTAGAATATTTTTCACAAACATAAACAAAAACAGAGGGAATAAAGAACTAACCTCGGAGGAACTTTCACCGGCCATTAATGGTGAATCCTAACGCGAGTGTACGCTCGATTCTGCACTAAGCGGCGCCTAGCCGCATGAGAGCCCTTCTTCAATGCCTTATGCGCCGTTAGCGCGAACTGGCGCTCACGCTGCTCCCCTCTTGGCTCGGCCAACCAGCAGACGAGTGCTGCTCATGATGCGTGGTTTTTTTGCTTCTCTGGTCACTGGTTCACAATTGTTCGATCGTGGTAGACCGGTCCAATATTGACCGGTTGGCCATTAATTTTTTGAGATTTGCTAAAAAAGGAATTTAACAAAATTGTTCACAAAAAGTTCGGAAAAATCACAGGTTCAAAAAAAGTTCACGGATTTCAAAAAGATCACGAATTTTGAAAAAAAATCACGAAACCGAAAAAAGTTCAGAAAATCCATGAAATTTGAAAAAATCTCATACATTTGACAAAAATTTCACGAATTTTAAAAAATCAACTTTTTGAAAAAGTGCTTGAAATTAAAAAAAATATGCATTTGAAAATGTTCATGATTTTATAAAAGTTCTTGAGTTTGAAGAAGAACGTTCATGAAATTGAAAACATTTTACGTACTTAAAAAATTGAAAATAAAATGGAAAATGAAATTTAAAAGAAAAGCAAAACATTTTAAAACCGTCCAGAAAATAAATAAATAAACTGGTCAAAAGTTTCTAGAAGCTCCCCAAAACTAGCCGGAAACCGGAAAAAAGAGCAGCCCGCGCCACACGGGTTGAACGGGAAAGTGCGCGTGGTGATACATTTGTGAAAGAAATAGAGTGAATGGGCCAAGCCCGAGGGGGAGAGGGTGTGCGCCGACACTTTTAACCGGTGCAACGGGCGCCAAATAAGATTGGGGGTTTGTTAATGAGACTGAGGGAGTATAATTGAGTAGACTATTGGGTCTGAATTTCCTTATAATCTTAGTATTATTTTACTTTAGGGCTTAGTATCCATTCTGCCATCAAACCATTCATTGAACATGTACCATGAAATCATGTTTTACTACCTCATTGGAATAGGAGTATTTGATAAACTGAAAGACAAGCCATCAGGTCCCACAGGTACTCCATCAGAGTAGGACCCAAAAACTGTTTGTCGGGAGAGTCAAACTCAAGTCTCTGGTATCTTCGGCCCCTACGGGCCGAAATTGGCAGCGGCAACACCAAGGCTGCCCTCAGTTGCTTGGTGGCAAGAACTAGCGCTGCTACTAGCGCCAACCTCACGAATCCCTCTGCTCCACAGCCTCTTAATCGACCTCATCCTCGCCAAACCCTGTGACTTCCCGGCATCACCATCACGCGGCACCAACGGAGATTCCGTGGCCTCCGGGACCTCGATGGCAATCGCCGCCGTTGCTCCAGCGGACGAGCTCGGGCCGCCGACTGTTCTTCCAGTCGTGACCGCGTCCGGGGATCCCCAGAACAGCACGTTGGTGGGCAGGTTTGTAGCGTAATTCGCCGGTTCAGGGCGCACCGGAGGTAGAGCCAGCGGCAAGGCGTCCGGCTTGTCGACATCGATGCGGCAGAGCGGACAGGTGGGGTGGGAATGCAGCCACAGGTCGACGCACTCGGCGTGGAAGCCGTGTCCGCACTTGGGCAAGAACCTGGCCGCCTCGCCGTCGGAAAGCTCGGCGAGGCACACGGCGCACTCCAGCGCATCCTCGAAGTCCTTCGCACGGTACAGCGTCACCGGCAGCGCCCGCAGCACCACCAGATCAACACCTTTTGCGACGCCGGAAGCCGAAGCTGCGCCAACGCCGAGGCGCGGACCGCTCCTCGCCGTCCCGGCCCCTCCCCGAACGCCGTGGCGACTGGCAATGAGGTAGTGGTAAAGAACGAAGACGAGGGCGAGGCCGAGGAAGAGGAGGGCGACAGCAGAGAAGACGACGTCGCCGTCGACTACCGTGGTGGGAGTCCGTGCACTGGGCAGAGCGCTGCCCGCGTCGTCCCCGGGCAACGATGACATGTTGAAGCGCGCCTCCGCACTTCGTCGTGAGCAGTGAACTTCGTATATCTACCGAGTGGCCCGCTATGATTTATGAGCTTGGTCTCTCGAAACTTTGCTGCTTTGTTGGAGAGGGTTTGGTGGTGGTACATGGACCGACCTGGTGGAGTTGGTGTGTTGGCGTGGGTGAGGATTAGTGCTTTGAGTTGAGCTGATGACATATAGGCGGACAATATACCAAAAATACAAAGGTGAACATGGGTGTACGCGCACCCACGTGAATAGTAAATTTATAAAAAAATACTAAAAAAACTAAAAAAATCTGAAATTTTTGCGGTATGAACCTTAGTCGATCATTCTACTCACGTGTGAAGTATCAACACGTATTGACATCCATGGTATTCTTAGTGAAGAAAATACAAATGCGGTCATACTATTCATTAAACAGTGTTTTTTAATATAGATTCGATTAGCTTTGATTTTGTCATTTTTTCCCAGATTATCACGGATGTGATTTCTTCGTGAAACTTCATATGCGAGTACACCGGTTGACTATGTATATTAAAAAAAATTCCGAAATTTTTGATTTTTTCTATCATTTTTTTGGAATTTACTATTTATAAAGGGTGCGCGCGCACCCATGTTCACCAAATCCGCGTCCACAATATACCAATTAACTATCAAAAATACTAAATTTACCCGAATGAAATTACATTTAACAGCGGAAAAGGGTTCCTGCCGGGCGACCGGCTAGGAATTGGGCCGGTCGCTCGAGCGTCGCACGATTGCTTTGCGATTTGCCGCCCCGGATTGTGCCACGTTATCCAAAGACAATGTCCACCACCGCGCTTTACCCCCTTCGGATTCCCTTATGGCCGTAGGCGGGGGTGTGCTCATCACCATGACTGCGCGCCCACCATCCTCGATGTTGTTCTCAAATCCAATACTTAATTCAACATAACGAAACCTCAAAGAGCAAGACTTAATTCATCACAAGGAAGTAAAGGGGGAAGAACACCATAAGATCAACTATAGTAACAAAGCTCGTGGTACATCAAGATCGTGCCAAATCAAGAACACGAGAGAGATCAAACGCATAGCTATTGATACATATCCTCAGCCCCAAGGGTGAACCTCCTCATCATGATGGCCGCCGGGATGATGAAGATGACCTCCGGTGATGGTTCCCCCCTTTGGCAGGGTGCCGGAACGGGCTCCCGATTGGTTTTCGTAGCTAAAGAGGCTTGTGGCGGCGGAACTTCTGATTTAGGGTTCTTTTCGGAGGTTTCCATATTTATAAGGATTTTTAGCATTCGTCTCACGTCAAGGAGGAGATCGAGGGGCCCACAAGCCCTGAGCTAGCGCCCTGGGGGGTAGGGCGCAGCTAGCAGGCTTGTGGCCTCCTCGATTACTTCATGGCCCAGCTCCGGTGCTTCGGGGGTCCATAAAAAATCAACGTAAAATTTCAGCTCATTTTGAGAACTTTTATTTCTGCACAAAAAATGACACCACGGTAGTTCTGCTGAAAACAGCGTCAGTCTGGATTAGTTCTAATAAAATTATATCAAAACCATATAAAATTGTTGCAAATATGGCATGAATATTTCATAAATTATAGATACGTTGGAGACGTATCAACTGGGTTGGTTGCCCAGACACACGTCGCTCCACCAGCGGAGACATCGTCTTCCACGGCGACTCCCTCGTCTCCTGGTCATCCAAGTGCCAAGCGACGGTGTCCCGATCAAGTGTTGAAGCTGAATATCGTGTCGTCGCCAACGCCGTGGTGGAGAGCTGCTGGCTTTGTCAACTACCCGTTGAACTTGCACTGCCACTGCCACTGTCACAGGCGAGCGTGGTGTTCTGCAACAACATCTCGTCGGTCTACATGGCTACGAACTCTGTTCATCACCGACGGACAAAACACATCGAGCTCGACATTCATTTCGTCCGCGAAAAGGTTGCTCTCGGCGAACTCCGCGTACTTTATGTCCCTACTACACAACAGTTCACCGACGTGCTCACCAAAGGGCTCCCTACGCCGATGTTCGAGGAATTCCGGTCTAGATTATGCATCCGTCCGCCGGACACTCAAACTGCGGCGGGGTATTAGTAGTTAGCTAGCCAGCGCTCCCTTATCTCTTTCTTGCGCACATACCGCAGGCATGATCTCCACAATCTCATACACGTCGCCACGCCCGGCGCTCCACGCCATGTGTTGTAACTCTTCTATTTATTCATTGATTGAATTCATCAGCAGCACCTAAGAGCATCTACATTTAGACCTCTTAGAGCAACTCCAATGGAGCGACCCATTTCATCCACGGCCGTCCGTTTGGATCGGCGCGGACAGAAAAGGCGGCCCAACGCGCCGACCCAAACGGACGCGTGTCCGTTTTTCATCCGCGGGCGACCCATTCCCGGCCCATTTTTTAGTCTGATTTGCGTCGGGGCGGACACGCGACGGACGCGCGCTTGCTCGCCTACTCCTGTCCCCGGGCCCGCTTGTCTGTGGCACATTGGCCTTCCCTCCCCCCAGCCAACAAGCAACCCTCGCCCCCGCCTCCTCCGTCACCGACGCCGCCGCCCATTTTGCCGGCGACTCTTCCAGCTGCCGCCGCCTCCACATCCGCCCAGCAACGCCGCCCCTGCCCCCAGTCGCCCGCCGCCGCCGGTGAGCAAGCTGGTTCCCCGCCGCTGTTTCCCCCACGCCCAGCCACCCCGCGACCAAAAAGACGCCTCGCCGCCCCAGCCACAGACGACCGACACGCTCGTTGGACGCCGTCACCCTTGCCGGACGCCGGCCGGGCAGCTAGCTGGTCTGTGGGCGCCGCGTCTCCCCTCGCCGGCCGTCTCCTTCTTCGACGCCCGCAACCTGTTCGACAGTTTGCCAAGGTACGAAAATGGACTCCGCCGACGAGTTCTTTTTCCACAATTTCCTTTACGACTCCGTATGAGTAGGCATGTTTTCAATCGTATTAGAGAGGGAGTGGTCGGCTATGATGACTACTTTGAGTGCAAAGAGGATGCCGTCGGCAAGATTGGTTTCTCCTCTTATCAGAAATGCACTGCCGCCATCCGAATGCTTGCATACGGAGTGCCCGGTGATCTCACTGACGAGTACGTCCGTATGAGCGAGTCTACATGCCTAGAGTCCCTGTATAAGTTTTGCAAGGCTGTGATTGCTGTGTTTGGCCCTGAGTACTTGAGAGAGCCGACAGCTGAAGATACAACCCATTTGTTGGCGATGAATGCTAGCAGAGGCTTCCCGGGGATGCTTGGCAGCATAGACTGCATGCACTGGGAGTGGAAGAACTGCCCTTCTGCTTGGCAAGGGCAGTATAAGAGACATGTCAGGGCTTGCACTGTCATATCACACAATAATATCAACGTGCTTCAGCGCTCACCGGTGTTTGCTAGGCTTGCCGAAGGCAACAGCCCACCGATGAACTTTACTGTCAATGGCCACACCTATGACAAAGGGTATTATCTGGGTGACGGTATCTATCCTCAGTGGACCACTATTGTCAAGACAATACCCAACTCTGTCGGAGAGAAAAGGAAAAGATTTTCCCAAGAGCAAGAGAGTGCTAGAAAGGATGTCGAGCGTGCCTTTGGTGCTTTGCAATCTCGATGGGGCATCGTTCAATATCCTGCTAATACTTGGAGCACGCAGAAACTATGGGAGGTGATGACTACTTGTGTGATCATGCACAACATGATCTTAGAAGACGAGCGCCCGGAACATCTGTACGATCAAGGCTTTCAGTTTCAGGGTGAGAATGTTGTGCCTGGGCATGGAGTAGCGGCAACATTTAAGCAGTTCACTCAGTTTCATGAAAACATGCGTGATTGGGAAACTCACGTGCAACTGCAAAATGATTTGGTTGAGTATATGTGGACTCATGTTGACAACCAATAGATGTATCTTTTTTATTGTTTTGCAAAACTATGTGAAACATTTTTATTTATATTTGGCCTGTAAACTATACTATTTATTTGGGCGAACTATTTTGTTTGTTCAATTTTCATTTCACTATATGTGAGAATGCAATGCAAAATTGGGCGGCCAGCCGGCCACGCCTGCACATATGGGTCGGCGCGTTGGGCGCGCTGCCGACCCATATGAAAAACAGGGCGGACGCCGGGCGGGCGGGCGACCCAAACGAACAAAAAGCAGACGAAATCGCCGTACGTTTGGGTCGGCCCGTTGGAGTTGCTCTTACTCTTTTAATAAACGACCGAAATGTCCGCCCGGTCAAAAAACAGTGACCTAACCGGACTTCTCATTTCGTCCCTATACGTTTGGACTGATGAGCACTCTCAAATTCGTCTCAAATCTGAGAATGGTACGAGGGCGACCGGTCACGCCCGGACGTGCCTGCTCTGATGTGGCGTAAAGGAGCGAACCCCACTTGCATCCTCACATTCACGTTTATGTGTTGCGCATGCCCATTCCGTGAACCCGAGCTGCCGCGCGGGTGTCGGAGCAGGCTCGCGTCGGGGAGGAAAACTACTCGAGTTAGCCGCGCTGATGTCGGAGCACGTCCGTGCCGGTGCCAGAGCTCGCCCACGCCGCGCCGCGCTAGAGGTGGAGCTCCCACCGCCAGCTGGGGTCATAGCTCACGCGCGCCTTGCCATGGTGGAGGCGGAACTCCCGCCGCGAGCCGGGGCCGGAGCACGCCTGCGCTGGTGCCGAAGCTCGCCCGCCGCGCCGCGCTGAAGACGGAGCTCCTGCTGCAAGCCGGATCCGGGGCCGTAGCTCGTCCGCGCCGCGCTGAAGGCGAAGCTCCCCCCACGAGCTGGGGCCCCTGTGCCGCCAACGTGCGTGCACGCGCGCGTGCTATGCCGCAGTGCAGCCGCCGGGCACGCGGACGCGCATGCTGCCGCAGCAGGCGTCGCGAGCTGCCGCCACGTGTCATGTCGCGGTGCAGCCGCCGGGTGCGCGGGGCGCGCTGCCGCCGCAGGCGTCGCGAGCTGCCGTCGTGTGCTGGCGGGCGTGCGTGGTGGCCACCACCGGGCGCGTGGGCTGCGGATGCTGCCACAGCAGCCATCGCCGTGTGCTGGCCTCGTACGCACGCACGAGGTGCTGGCTAGCTTGCTCTGGCATGGGTGGACATGCACGAGGCCGCCGGTGCGCGTGCGTGCATGCAGCTGGCTACCGAGCTCCGAAGTGAGTCTGTGCTGGCCTCCGGCTCATCTGCAATCGGCCTACACGTACAGCAACGCGCTGCCGGTGTGTGTGCACACAATGTGTTTGATGAAATGTTGCATGTAGGGAGAGAAACTAAGAGTTGAAAGTGAGGGAAGCGGTTGTTTTAGAGAGAGAAAAATGAGGACAAGGTGCTGTGGCAGCGGTGGTGTGGCCTCGCATCGACTGTTTGGCCAAATCCGATGGTAGGGGGTGAGAGGTGTGCGATGGTTTGGATGAAAATCCTGCTTAACTTCGGTTGGAGCTGGCGACGACGACGTCTGTGGGTGTCGTTCCCCTCCTTGGAGGCGTCGCTGAAGTGTGTCGGCATCTCCTCTTGATCGGGTTGTGGTCTCCGGGCGAAAGCCTTGGTCCGTAGTAGGATCGCTGATGGCGGCGTGTTGACGTTGTTACTCTGTTGAGAGCATCGTGGACGGAGACTTGGCTTGGCGGTTCTGTGATGTGGTTCTCCGGTGCTCGCTGCTGGTCCAAGTGATCTTCATGGGCGCTATGTACGCTGCTGCCGGTGCCCCAAGACGATGGCTTTGTTCAGGTCCGACCGAGTCCCGCTACCTACTTGCCGTCTCCTCTAAGGCATTTAAGGGTGGGTAGCGCGTTGGTAGAGAGAGCCCGACTGAAGTTGTTGCTCTTAGTGGAGTTCGGCATTTGTTGTGACGCGGCTAGAGGATTGGTTTAGGGCAGGCCCTTTGCGTTGTGTTTGTAATTGTTGTGGTGGCTAATCTGTTGATTAGCTTGGGTGTGGAGACTTGCTACACTTGCTGTTCGCAGCAAGTCGTAGTGTCTTGTAATTCAACTTCTGCCTTTTATAAAAATATGATACGCCTAGGCATACTCTCGAAAAAAAATGAGGACAAAAGCGGACACGTCCGGACCGAATTAGAGTATCTCCAGCCGCGCCCCCAACAGGTCCTCAGGCGAATTTTTAGCGTCGGCGCCTAAAAATCAGCCCAGTCACGTTTCTAGGAGTCTGTTTTTCGCTGGTTTGGACCGAAACTGGCGTCGACAGACTCAGGTCGAACCCGGCGTGCTGGGGCGCCCGAGGGCGCCGGGCAATCGGTTTTGGCGTGAAAGAACGACGGGCCCGCCGAGTCAGCGGCCCCCGTGCCTCGTCGTCCTCATCGCCTCGGTTTCCCTTAGGGAATCAATGCCAAGATTGCTGTCGGTCAGCCTTCCATTGATTCTTCATGGGCGACGCGGCGACGCCCCACCTCCCGGCATGCGTACACACGGCGCCCACACCCCCCGATGCTATATAAACAACGCCTCTCTTACAGGGCCCTCTCCCCGTGCGCCGACGCCGCCAACGTTCCTCCCCTCCCTTCCCGTGTCCAGCCACGATGATGGGCGAGAGGTTCCCTAACGATGGGGCGGCAGCCAATGGCTTCGCCTGCCGCTCGTTGCATGAGTGGGAAGCCTACCTGCTGTTCGAGGCCAACGTCCCGACGCCTCCCGACACGCGCGCGCCGAGGCGGTGGAAGCTCAGCGCCGATGGCGTCCCCATTCCCCCGCTGCCAGACGTCACCACGCACGCCGACTACTTCGTTGACGAGGTCGACCGCGTGCGGGCTTCGCTAACGAAGGAGCAGCGGGCCCTCCCGCAGTACGCCGCCGGCAACCACGAGGCGTGGGCGGCGTATTTCCAGCGCCGACAGGTGGCGCGACTAGCCTCCACCA
Source organism: Triticum urartu (assembly GCF_003073215.2). Taxonomy (NCBI): domain Eukaryota; kingdom Viridiplantae; phylum Streptophyta; class Magnoliopsida; order Poales; family Poaceae; genus Triticum; species Triticum urartu. Next base: position 525,745,354 of record NC_053023.1, read on the forward strand.
ACGGGGCGCCGGTGATGCGGGGGACGAAGAACAGCGAGGGCCGCCCCCGACCGCACTCTCCACGCCGTCCTCCAGCACCTCGAGGGCGACAACGACCCGCCGATGACGTACCCTGCCGCCCGGTCCCCCGCCGGAGCGGCGACCAATGGATGCCGAGGAGGGCCGGCTCCTCTTCTTCCTCCTCCCGCTCCTCCTACTCCTCCGGGGTGTCGGCGTTGTTCGGCGTCAAGGCCGAGCCGGCGGAGATCGCGGAGACGCCGCTCGGCCGGTGCACCCGCAGCGTTGGCGTCGTCATTAACGAGGGCAGGCGCGCGTCCTCCTCGGCTCCTCCCTGCTTCGTCAAGCCGAAGACGGAGCCGAGGCTCGTCGCCGTGAAGACGGAGCCAGGGCTCGCCGGCGTGAAGACAGAGTCCGGGCTCGTCGGCATGAAGGCGGAGCCAGGGCTGGACGACGTGGCAGCCTTGAAGTGGGCGCGCGAAGACTGGGTGCGGATGGAGCTGGAGCGCCAGCGCCTCGCCCTAGAGCAGTTCGCCGCTCGGCGCCATGGCCGCGACGAGGGAGGCGTCGTCGTCCTCGACGACGACAGCGGCCCCAGGCAGGGGTCCAGCAGGTGCGGCCGCGTGAAGGAGGAGAAGGACAACGGCGGCGGCGACGACTTCGCCTCTCTCAGCACGTTGTTCGACTTGTAGTCGCGTTTATTTTTTTAAATATTTTATCTATGTAAAAACCTATTTCAGTTCGCCGAAGTAATGTACTGTTCCGCCGAATATTTATTCCGTTCATCAAATTTTAGTCAAATAAATGTTCAAAAATTTTAAAACAGACGCCTCGAGCCAACCCTGGGGACGTCGGCTGAGAACCTGATCGCCCCCACACCGATTTTACTTTCGGTTCAGACGATTTTTCAAGCGGAGCCACTGAGTGGAGATGCTTTTAGGTACATGCGGCTGTAGATGGTGTAAGGTGCGTAGCCTCTTCTTCCTACTCCATTCTACAGTTCGGTCGCGTGCCCACAGACGATCTCATCAGACTTGACAATATCCATGGACCACGGTGGGCGATCTGTCACCTCAGCTGCGCCCCATCATCGACTACCCCATCGTACGTTGTAGCGTAGTGCCCACTTGGCGACCCACTGTCAGCGAAATTAAACCAGTCGTCAGCCCAACACACCGACCGACTAGCGGGCCATCGAGGCACTGTCAGTGACGAGCGCGGCTGAACACGGCAGTGCACAATCCTCATGCAGAAAAATAATGGCCAGGATAGCCGCCACGGCTTTGAGCACTCTCCGGCCTCCAACCTACCCGCCACACCGACTGACATGCGGTCCCGGTTGCCGATGTCCCACTTGTCATCTAGGTCACTCGACAGACGGGCGCGCGCGGTTGTTGACGCCTCGTACGCGAACCAAAACGAGTAAACAAAGCAAAGGCAAAGGGCGGGCGGCCGGGCGCCACCACCACCCACGCCACACATAGATCTCTCTCTCTCTCTCTCCGTCTCTTGCTTTGCCTCTAGTCGTCGCCCAGTCGCTGCCGCACTGCTCAGGCTCAAGCTCAAGCTCGAGCCCCGGCTCCTTCGCCAACCCTCGTGCCGCGATCCCCCGCAGCAGATTTTCTGTGTGCCGGTTGCTAGCTGATAAGGTGCGGCACCACGCGTCCTTGTCTCTGCGATTCAAGGTGTTGATTTTTACGGGGTTTTGGGCCGATTGTTTTTAATCCCCGCGTTTGTGGTGGTGGTCGCAGATCTGACTCACGGCGCCGGCAAGGTTGTGGCGCCACGGGGATGCAGAGGCAGGGGCGGCACATGGAGCGGTCCGGCTCCAAGCGGGCGCTAGACCCTGGCGGCAGTGGCGGCGGCGGCGGCGGCGACGACGACGAACGTGATCCTAAACGGCCGCGCGTCCCGGCCCTCGCCAGGTGAGTGTGGGAGACCCAACTTAATAGGTTTGTGAGGGTGGCGCTTCCTAGGGTTTGGGTTAGCGATTTGCTGTACTTACTAGCTTAAACTCAGATGCCATTAAGAGATGCTATCGTAATTAATGATTGGCCCAGTTGGTGTTCATACCGCTTCTGTTTGATACTGACCTTCTTTAATGCGGAAAAGTGTGCATTTGCTCTCAGCAAAAGGTGCCAAATCTCTGTATCTGCTCTAAAATCGGGCAGTTAAAGACTTAAAAGTTCACTTACACTTGAACGGACCAGTTAATGGAGAATAAGAGTTTCCTTCTACAAAATCTAGAGTGGGATTGAAAACTTAGGTTTTTGTGTGAGAAGTAAGAACAAGTCCTGCATCGGCAATTTTTGTTGAAAGATTACTTCAAAACATTTTTATGAACTCTAAAAGTCTATTGTCATGCGTAACAAGACATAGGCACATATAATCAGTCAATCAGTTCCTTGGTTGGTAGTGTTTAAGATTGCTATACAAGATTAGGGTTATTCACGGGAATTTATATATAATATATCTGTGAATCTGTGATATATCTAATTTTTGAATTAAATAAAAAGCCCTTTGATATATATATACTGGACTAGGACTCAAATTGACAGATTTTTTCTATTTTAGTAAGATATTGAGTGGAATTCTTAATAGGCACCTATCTCATCTACTTCACTTTATCATTCATTGACTACTTGAACTTAAATATCCATTTTCTGAAACCGCGTGACAACTATGTGACACATGCTTAATTTCATCGAAGAATTTTATCTTGGTTGACCATTGCACAACAAATGGTATACGTAAATCTAAGGTTCTAAGGTGTGCATCCTTTGTTTCTTTGTATCGTTCACTTTGATTTATTATACCATCCTTTGATAAATCCCTGATAATTTACCTCGGCAACTTGTCCTTTTCTTTCAGTGTCATTGTAGAAGCTCTCAAGTTGGACAGTTTGCAGAAGCTTTGTTCATCCCTGGAGCCGATTCTCCGAAGAGTTGTGAGTTAAAGAACACGCGGCATCTTGTATTAACCTGTTGATATATTCATTTGGCTTTATGATCAGTCGACACATGTTATTTGATTTGTAGGTCAGCGAAGAAGTAGAGCGTGCTCTAGCCAAACTGGGACCTGCAGCAGCACCTGCTAGAATTGAAGGAAGGTAAGCTTATGCAGCTTGTTCTTGGTGACATGCCATATGAATAGATGTAGATCTATATATCTAGTGGTATTTGGATCTGTCACTTAAGTCAAACTTCATGTTAAACAGGACCTCTCCCAAAAGAATTGAAGGCCCTAATGGTAGTAATCTCCAGCTTCAATTTCGGAGTAGGTTAGCACTCCCACTCTTTACCGGAGGAAAAGTGGAAGGCGAGCAGGGAGCATCAATACATGTTGTGCTGTTGGATGCAAACACTGGACATGTTGTTACTTCAGGACCCGAGTCATTTGCAAAACTGGATGTTCTTGTGCTCGAGGGTGATTTTAATAAAGAGAAGGACGAGGATTGGACTGAAGAGGAATTTGAGAGCCACATTGTGAAAGAACGTGAAGGGAAGAGGCCTCTTTTAAACGGTGATATCCATGTGACACTTAAAGAAGGCGTAGGGACCATAGGGGAGCTTATCTTCACTGACAATTCCAGTTGGATAAGGAGCAGAAAATTCAGACTTGGGATGAGGGTCTCTTCAGGATTTTGTGAAGGAATTCGTATCAAAGAGGCGAAAACAGAGGCTTTTACTGTGAAAGATCACAGAGGAGAATGTATGTTTTGGTGTTTTGTACTGATCTAGTGCCATTGTTAAATTATCTAAAATGTACTTATGTATTCCCTCTTTTTTGTAGTGTACAAGAAACATTACCCTCCTGCGCTTAAGGATGATGTTTGGCGATTGGAAAAGATTGGAAAGGACGGTGCATTCCACGGGAAACTAAACTCAAACGGAATATATACAGTTGAACATTTTCTTCAACTTCTTGTTAAAGATCAGCAGAAGTTAAGAAGTGTAAGTTGTATTGTTTCCCTGACTTTTGAGTTGTGAACCTTGCTGGTGCGTAGCCAAATATCAGCTTCTTCTATTGGACCTTTTGCAGATCCTTGGCACTGGCATGTCAAATAAGATGTGGGAAAGTCTTGTTGAACATGCGAAAACTTGCGTGCTGAGTGGCAAGCATTATATATATTACTCAAAGGATACAGCAAGTGTTGGTGCAATATTCAATAACATATATGAGTTCACTGGTTTGATTGCTGATGATCAGTTTATTTCAACGGAAAATCTTACTGAAAACCAGAGGGTTAGTATGTTCTACATGCCCTGTTGATTCAGATAACTGGATGTTTTAATATCTTGTCTGCAATTGATAATCTATGAATTTGGATACTTGATGTTATATATTTTTCTCTGGTATCTTGAATGTTGGTGCCTATTACTCCCTCCTTTCCGGTTTATAAGGCTCAATTCAAAAATCTCACCAACCAAGGTAGATGATGACTGGTGGAATATTTTTTGTAGTTTGCAAAAGCACCCAATTAATGCTCTTGTTTTCCTCAAAAAATTATGTTTACGAATGCATTAATTGCAATGCATGCATAAAGTGCATGCATTGGTCAGTTTTCTCTTAATACTTGCATGCAATGATTTAATGCACCTTGAAGTCTGAACATGTGATGGGGAACAACCAAATTGAGCCTTATAAAATGGAAAAACTAAAATTTTGAGATAAGCCCTATAAACCGGAAAGGAGGGAGTAATATGTAGTATTAAATGCATGCATATTTCTCATTCTTAAAGTTGCCCTGCTTTCGTGACCATCAAATGTCTATTGGCCATTGTTACTCTTGCCTGGAGTAGTCTGTTACACTTATCAGGCCTAGTCAGGGCATTCACACTACCTAAAAGTTTGGTTTCAGTAAGACTGTTGCCTATATTATTTTCGGCTGGAACTGTTTCCCATATTAACTGATTTGAGGTCGTACCATATACCATGAGCCTATGACACTCAGAAACTTCCTTTCTTGAAGATCAGATTGAGAAAAAATCCCACTGAGAAACATTTAAATGGTCATATTGTAGTTACAGTAATCTTGGGCATCTCTCAGGGAGATTTGCACCTGTTCTTCAATTCAGTTACTCAATTGAGTGACTTGCTCAACCTGGCTAATTATCAGCATTATGATATTTCTAGTTTTATGAAAGTATTTTTTTTCTGAAGATATATCTTTCATTCTCAGTATGAGATGTTATGTGGCATACAGCAGAATAGATAAAACAGAACACAGTATGGTTCTCTTACAATATTCTTGAAGGAATCCGATGACACACTCTATATTGCCCCTTACTCCAATTGTGATTTGATCCTCATATGGCTATATCTGAATTAGAGAACCTATTATCGCGAAAGTCACCATCACTTTACTTTGCCACAGGTGTTTGCAGATACATTGGTGAAGCAAGCATACGATGATTGGATCAACGTTGTAGAATATGATGGCAAGGGATTGTTGAAATTTAAGCAGAAAAAGAAATCTGTCACAACAAGAAGTGATGCTGCAAATGTCTCTACAAGCTACACTTCTTATGATTCAGCGCACTCTCAGAAACAATTGGCACGAGGACATCCCAATATTGAGCGATCTCTCATGAGCAGTACCAGTAAGGGTAGGTTTTGGCCTCTTGTAGCTGAAGACAGGTTTTCTGAATGTTTTTGGTGCACCGGTCGTATAAGCCAAGCTTCTTGAGCAGTTATTTAGATTATTTCAATGAACTCAAATTCTATTAGGACCTAAACTTCATGGTTCCAGTTTCTATCCACCTACCATCCTTTCATGACGATACATATTGTTTCCAGGGTCTATTTCTCTTGCTAACATTCTTTTGTATCTTTTTGTATTAATGTGTCTGAAGTATGCAAAATGGGAGTGATGCACCATCAGGGTCTAAAAAGTAACCGTATTTTTTATTCCTGCTCACAAATGAAAAATGTTTTAGAATGTATATTTTACCAATTTAGTGGATTTATGTGCTTAGAAAAGCTTTCTTTACAGCATTGCTGATTGTTGTATCAGTTTATTTGCATGCCGCACTTCTAAGCCCTGATAGCATTTTATTTTTCCTTTGTTAATTACTATTATCTTGACTTTATAATTCTTTTGTTCTGTTCAGCAGAAGAGACAAGAGTTGCATCCAACGGGAACCAGGTAGCGATATATGCAACCAATCCTCAGGACATCTCACCAAGTATTACCATGCAATATGGCATGAGTTCATTGATTCCTGAAGGCCAGTTCAATGGCTCTTCCATCCAAACTCAAGCACCAAGAAGCTCCAACATGCTAGCATTTGGCCCTCCACCACAGCAGCAGCAGAACTTCGAATTCTCAACACTTGGTCTGTCCATGCAATCCCCAGCTCTTAATCCTTTTGATGACTGGCCTGGACGGTCGCAGGAGAACCGCGGTGGTGTTGATGACTTCCTGATGGAGGAGATCAGAGTGAGAAGCCATGACATACTGGAGAATGAAGAAGAGATGCAACATATGCTGCGCATTCTTAGCGGCGGGGCAGCAGCAAACATGAATAATGTAGATGGCTTTCCCTACATCCCTTCTCCTGTACCGACCTTCAACTTTGAGGATGATCGTGCTCCCTCATCTGGCAAGGCTGTTGTTGGGTGGCTTAAGATTAAGGCTGCCATGCGGTGGGGCATCTTCGTCAGGAAGAAAGCTGCCGAGAGAAGAGCTCAGCTTGTTGAGCTGGATGACTAGGGCATCTTCGTCAGGAAGAAAGCTTCGTTGACGCTTATGTGTAACAGCGAGCAGGATCTCAAACTCCCAAAAGTATGAATGGACTCGCGTTGGTTGTATAGGTAGCTGTTTGATGGTCATTATCTAAGTTTTATTAGTGTTCAGAAAAAAGAAAACTGTTACAACTGTGCAAACTTATTTGTTGAAGATTGGACAATTGAAACAGACTTTGTTTGTGGGAACTAGCAGGTGCTCAGTTTTTGCATCAAATGGGCAAATGACAAACTATATCCGAACAAACACGGTCAGGACGTTCGTGGGCGATTTTTATGGACGGCTTTGGAGATGTCCTTAGTTGACATTAGTCCATGGCATCCTCTAGTGCTTTGTTGCCATCTTGAATAAATTTGGAGCTACTACAGATGGGGCCTTCACCATTTATCCATCTATCAGTTCAGAAGAGGCCTTGCTGCCATCTTGAATCTGAATTTTGGTGCAGGCAGAGAGGACATGTAGATCAATTTTGTCTCGTTATTTTTTCTCTTCACGGTCTGTCCTGATTGGTTAGAAGGGATAGAGGGATTGGTGGAATTGTTCGTTGTATTGCTTGAGCCCAGTGGGCATATATATAGGAGTACAATGATCTATTTGGAGTACAAGACAAGTCAGAACAAATCCTAGTCTATCTCGTCTTTCCTAATAATCACGATACTCAACATCCCCCCGCAGTCACAACGGTAGCGACGCAGACGGTGAGACTGAAGAAGAATCTGAAGGCGAGCCGACAACCCCCCCCCCCCACACACACACACACTCATAGTCGTAAACGTCGATGCATCGCGTAGTCGTGGCTGGAGTGAAAACCGACGAGGTTGCTCAAGCAAGGCGGTAGCCCTTTGTGTCGTTGTCGAGGTAGCCGAGAGCGTGGGTGGTGGAGCCGTGGTCGAGGTAGCCGTGCGAAGAATGTCGTGGTCGATGTCAAGTCGGGGTGGCCGGTGTCGAGGAAGTCGCCATGGAGCCGCGGGTGCAGAGTTAGCATCGGCGCAGTGGTGTCGAAGTAGTGGTGCGCCAGAAAGGAGATGTTGCTGACGACGCGTCACGGCGGGTTTGCCAAGCCTGGGGACACATCGTAGACGAAGGCACGCATCGGTGTTGCCAGCATCGGGCATGCGTAGACGGACGAAAACGAAGTTGATGGAGCGCCGCACCAATCTTGCCAGGCCCAGGGACACGTCGTGGACGAAGGCACGCGGCGGTGTTGCCAGCACCGGGCACGCGGAGACTGGGACATGCACGAGCTGTACGCCATGTCGAAGAAGTCGGAGAGGCCAGCAGAGAATAACTCGACGACGATTGCGGCGTCCATCGGCGCGGGGCCGATGTCACCAACGATGGTCGGAGTAGACGAAGTGGTCGGGGTAGATGACGGCGACACTAGCGATGGGCTGGTGCTGGACGAAGACGAAGGCAGGTGGACGGGCGGCGGCGTCGGCTACGGGGGTATCAGCGGCAGCGGCCGAAGAATAGCGGCGGCGGCGGCCTGACGGCGGCGGCAGTGACTAAGTTAGGAGCGCGACGACGGTGCTCGAAGTAGGCCAGGAGAACCCAACAGCGTGACGAAGACCAGCGCAGACGATGGTGTTCCGCGCTAAGGGAGGCGATGCGGCACATACCACGAGAAGTCGACGCGCAGCGATGGCGGTGGACCATGGGCTGCGGCGCTACAGCCCGAAGGGGCGGCGCAGCGGCGGCGGGCAGGTCAGGGCGACGGCGGAAGACCTCGGGGCGGTCGTAGGGACCGCGAGCTGTGGCGCTCCAGCCCGAAGGGGTGGTGTAGCGGCAGAGCGCGGGTCGGTGCAACCGCGGGAACGGCCTCGGGACGACGGCGTGGATCGCGTGTCACGCTTGCTATGACTCGACGGGGTGACGCAGCAGCGGTGCGAGGGCCGGTGCAGCCATGGGGACGGCCAGGAGCGGACGACCCGGGGGGGGGGGCGTCGGACCGCGGGCCGCGGCACTACGGCCCGAAGGGGCAACGCAGCGGTGACGCGGGTCGGTGCAACCGGGAGAAAAACCACGGGGCGGCGGCGCTGCGGCCTGATGGGGCGGTGCAGCGGCAGTCCGGTGCTCGATCGGTAGAGGGGCGCGCTGAACTCGGGATAGTCTTCACGGGGCCTGCGGAGGCACGCGCAACCGACGGGCCAGGCCGGTCGCACGACGTGGATGAGGCGGATCGCGGCAGCGGGCGGGTGATCAATCCGATCGCGCGCGAGGTCGAGGATGCCGCTCGGTGGAGACGAGGTGACGACGGTGTCCGAGATGAAGCTGGCGACGATGGACGGCGTAGGACGACGTGCGAGCACGTCAGCACCGGCACCCGGGCCACCAAAGCAGCGCCGGCGCCAGGGCAGCGAGACCTGAGCGACCAATGAAGCAGCGGCGCCTGAGCTCAAGGCAGCCGGCGGGCCTGACGCAGTCGGCCCAACGTAGCCGGAGACGATGCCGCCGAGGCAACCCGCAAGGCCGCCGTGCAGACGCGACGAAGGCGGGTGGCGTGGATTAATTGGCGGGCCGCACTACAAGAAATATGTCAACTTGTGACCACCACAATTGGTCACTGAAAGGTCATGGTTTTTTATTTTCGACCTTTTTTGTGACAAAAACAGAAAGTCAAAAGCTGGCGGTCATAAACTGACTATAGCGACCTTTTTTCTGAAATGGTCGAAGACGTTTACGACCAAAATAAGCCTATTGTTCTGTTTTGGTCACTAGCAACCTCCCCAGGCCACGTAGGCATCCAGCGTGGCAAGCTGATGTGGCACAAGATTCAGCCCAGTCCAATTCGGTTTTCTACATGGGCCTAGCCCAACAATTTGGCCCATTTATGATTTTTTCCTGAATTTTTTTAGGCCTGTTCTATCATGGGCCTTTACCTTTCCACATAGTCCGTTTCCTTTTCATTTCTATTTTCTATTTGAGTCGAGGCCTGCTTATAGTTATTCTGAATAGCTTTTCAGCTCAGGTTATTTTGGGCCATGACATCTTAATAGTACAAGTATATTTGGGACGTGACCACTATCAGGTCCAGTAAGAACATTTTTCTAGAGAATTTACTGTTCAAGTAAAATGTACACAACACATTAGAGCAAAATAGCACATACAACAGCAGATAAAATTTCATTACACTCCTACTACAACTCACTACAACATAGACAGTACATGATACTTCATCCTTCAATTTTTTTATCAAGCACTAGACAAGTACATCTCACTTAAAATAAACAGTATTGTTCTCGGAAGCAAAATACGCCACCACACGCCATGGTGCGCCATCTTACTCGATCTGGCCTCAAGGAACTAGCAGCGCTGCTTGCTCCTTTGGCTGAGAGCTCCTTGCTGTAGAGGATGGCTGAAACTCGAATGCAAAGCTCCCTGCACATGACATATTGTGTCAATGCTTGCAGTAACAAAAAGAACTCACCTACCATAGAACTTGCACAGTAATGTATCAACCACCAAACTGTATGAAACAAAAACAAACGAGAGAGGGAGGAGTTTATACCTGATCTTCTTGAGCCTCTCCCCAAGCAAAAGCATCATCCAAGGTAATCGTCTAAACAAGAACACTCCTTAAGATTCTGGAAATGGACCAACACAGTAGTAGTGAAGCTATGCGGGGATCTTTGTGAAGCAGTTTATCGCTTCTTGGAGACACCAACAGTCTTCCCTCTCCTGCCAGTAGTCTTGGTGTGCTGACCACGGATACACACACCCCAGTAGTGACGCAGACCACGATGGTTCCTGGGAAAGAGAGCAAGGTTTCAAGCATAAGTGATGGCTCATACATCTATGCACTAAGGAAAAATGCTACTGCAACAGTGAAGTTTTAAGGAATCAGGCATCAGCATATATCTATTGGAAACAAAGCATTGATATACAAATCAGCAGGGTCACATACAAGGTACACTAGAAGGGTATACATGAATACATTGACAATCATCAATACCAGATTGCAAGACATAACAATTATGTACCTAAGCAAGTCGACAAGGGCATAGCGCAGGATATAAAATCTAGATACAAGTAATAGACAAACTACTATGTAAATACTACAGTGGCATTACTACTAGGACATAAAAAAAAATACTATATAAATATTACAGTGGCCAAACGGGTGGTGGATTAACACCAACAATGTGCATCTCACAGAAGAATTAAGATAGCTAAAAATATGATGATTACTGCAGGTTCTCAAGAATTCAGCATTGTACCCATAAGTGATGTCAATATAATAATTAGAGGCAGATAGCGATTGAGTAGTGTAGAGGAATTATAAAAAGGGATACACATCCTTAAGTTACTTTCTCAAACTAAATTATATAGATATAGAAATATAATGTAGAACATACAGTGTACTATCAAAGCAACCAGAACCTTGTAAAAGTTTTTGTTCATGCAGGCATTGGCATACACATCCGTACATGCAGGCTTATATAGTACTGCTAGAACAAAATACATAACACACAGTTTGCACACATGCCAAGGCAAAGGGGAGCATTGCTTCATTGCTTGATAGTTGATATATATGCCATCAAAAGAGCAGAAGAATAGCCAGTCTAAGTGAGCTAGCCAAATATAGGTGCAGTGCAGTAGTCATCGTTGCATTATAAAATAAGCCAGTAGTCAATCGGCTAAAAAAGTGGAAGTAGCTCAAAAACAACCAGAACATCTGTCCAGGTGACCCGTCCGGAGTAGCGCGTAGTAGAGCACCTGCACCCTGCATCCACGCACATAGGAATCAGTCAACGAGTCCATCAACAAGAAAGGGGTCGAGATTTCAATGTGGGGAGGAAGCAGTTGACCGTCCAAAGAAGACAGGCCAGTTATAGATGCAGAGTTAGGCACACTCGGTTGTCGATCGCCATCGCTGCTGGCGCCGCCCGGATCGGGGTGTCATGAAGGAAGCGATCTAAAGCATAAAAACTAAGCAAAATTAAAAGCATCAGCCGCTAGAAGCATGTAGGCAATAGTACTGGATAATATTTAGAGCAAAAGACGTTTTATATTTTGAGACAGAGGGAGTATTACATAGTTCATCAAACCCATGTCAAATTAATCTAAAAAATGAATTACTAAACCTGCCTGACTAAATCAAACTCAAACCAATGCATCAATCGACACTAGCAGTAGTACACTGAAGAAATCGACACTGAACGGAGGCAATTAATATGTACAACTAGCACCAATTTGCCTATATTCTGCACTTGAATTCAAACCAATCACTCTATTCCAGAAGATGCATGTACATGCATGCAGCTAGCACGCACCGTCAGCTAGCAACGAGGCGAGGCTAGTTTGAAATGGAGGGGAAGCACAACAGAAATCCAGCTGCGCCTGAGAGCAGCAGTTGGTAAACCGTGCATGCGTACGCGTGGACACCATGGTCGTTGAGCAAGCACCGAGCTCCTGCCATGGACGTCGATCTAAACTAGCATCACAAATATGCCTCGCTGCAAGAACTAGCTAAACATGCATAACCATTAAGAAAAAAGCTCCTGCAATGCATGAAAACACCTGAATGCAGATCGAGCTAGCTAGGTAGGCAACTACAGAGAAGAGATCAACATCTGCTGAAGATCTTATAAAGATCAACATCAGGTTTCCATACACACATAGGATCGCACCAAACGACCGGGCTCCACAATCACGAAGAAGATTAGTGGGAGATCACGGAACAGAGCAGTAGTAAAATGGAGTACCAAGCATCCAAATTCATAGGACAGATAAACATAACAGTAAGGCCACTTCTTCTTGATTCAACAGTACTGGATTAATTTGTCATACCACTTCTTCTTGGTGAATGGATCCACGCTGCAAAACCACGAGAAACAAGGCCAGAAACCGGATCAGCTCATGACGAAGGAAGAGGAGATGAAACAGATCCTAAATCATATGCCTAACGCCTACGAAACAAGCAAAAGCATCAAATCGAAGCAACCTGAACTGGCGGACATCGCGTGGTGGGAGATGAGTTAGCGGCACGCGTCGCTGGAAGCAGTGCTCTCACCGGCACCGTCCTTGGCCATCTCAACAGAGCCCGCGTTGGCCGTCCTCTGGACGCCTGCGCCACCGCCCTCCGTGCCGGAGCCGGCGGCCCCGGCGACAGCGGCAACCTCCTCCTCCTGGACGTGGCCGTCGTCCGCGTCGAGCGACGAGTGCGGGCGCTTCTGTGCGGGCATTCCGGCCGCCTGGCTTCCCTCCATGCTCCTTGGCGCGGCGCTCGTCGCGGGGGAGAGGATGGTCGGGCGCGTGCGGGCGGGCGGAGGAGTGAGAGGGAGGAGGCAGGAGGTGGGTGGAGGCGGGTCGAGTCGAGGGGGAGGCGGATCGAGACGGATTTGGGGAGCGCGAGAAGGCGGCTCCAGATGGATCTGGGGAGCACGAGGTGGGTGGAGTCTGTTCTGGGGAGCGCGTGCGTGAAGGACCGGCGGTGGGGAAAAGGGAGCGGCGGCGGCGGGGAGAAGATAGTGGCGGCGGGTGGGAGAAGGGAGCGGCGGCTGAAGGAAATATGCCCTAGAGGCAATAATAAAGTTATTATTTATTTCCTTATATCATGATAAATGTTTATTATTCATGCTAGAATTGTATTAACCGAAAACATAATACATGTGTGAATACATAGACAAACAGAGTGTCACTAGTATGCCTCTACTTGACTAGCTCGTTAATCAAAGATGGTTATGTTTCCTAACCATGGACAAAAGAGTTGTTATTTGATTAACGAGATCACATCATTAGTTGAATGATCTGATTGACATGACCCATTCCATTAGCTTAGCACCCGATCGTTTAGTATGTTGCTATTGCTTTCTTCATGACTTATACATGTTCCTATGACTATGAGATTATGCAACTCCCGTTTGCCGGAGGAACACTTTGGGTGCTACCAAACGTCACAACGTAACTGGGTGATTATAAAGGAGCTCTACAGGTGTCTCCAAAGGTAGATGTTGGGTTGGCGTATTTCGAGATTAGGATTTGTCACTCCGATTGTCGGAGAGGTATCTCTGGGCCCTCTCGGTAATGCACATCACATAAGCCTTGCAAGCATTACAACTAATATGTTAGTTGTGAGATGATGTATTACGGAACGAGTAAAGAGACTTGCCGGTAACGAGATTGAACTAGGTATTGGATACCGACGATCGAATCTCGGGCAAGTAACATACCGATGACAAAGGGAACAACGTATGTTGTTATGCGGTCTGACCGATAAAGATCTTCGTAGAATATGTAGGAGCCAATATGGGCATCCAGGTCCCGCTATTGGTTATTGACCGGAGACGTGTCTCGGTCATGTCTACATTGTTCTCGAACCGTAGGGTCCGCACGCTTAAGGTTTCGATGACAGTTATATTATGAGTTTATGAGTTTTGATGTACTGAAGGAGTTCGGAGTCCCGGAAGAGATCGGGGACATGACAAGGAGTCTCGAAATGGTCGAGACGTAAATACCGATATATTGGACGACTATATTCGGCTTCGGAAAGGTTCCGAGTGATTCGGGTATTTTTCGGAGTACCGGAGTGTTACGGGAATACGGGGGAGAAGTATTGGGCTTTAGTGGGAAGAGAGAAAGGACCAAGGGGCTGCTGCGCCCTCCCCTTTGTCGAATTGGACTAGGGAAAAGGGGGCCGGCCACCTTTCCTTCTCCTCCACTTCCTTCTCCCTTCCTCCCCTCTTGATGGACTCCTACTAGGACTTGGAGTCCTAGTAGGACTCCCATCCTGGCCGCACCAATTGCCTTGGCCGGCCTCCTCCTCCTCCATCCTTTATATACTGAGGCAAGGGGCACCCCATGAACACAAGTTGATCTTCGTGATCGTTCCTAGCCGTGTGCGGTGCCCCCCTCACCATATTCCACCTCGGTCATATCGTAGCGGTGCTTAGGCGAAGCCCTGCGCGGTAGAACATCAAGATCGTCACCAACGCCGTCGTGCTGACGGAAACTCCTCCGAAGCTTTGCTGGATCGGAGCGGGGATCGTCATCGAGCTGTACGTGTGCCAAGACTCGGAGGTGCCGAGTAACGGTGGCTTGGATCGGTCGGATCGGGAAGATAACGACTACTTCCTCTATGTTGTGTCAACGCTTCCGTTGCGATCTACAAGGGTACGTAGATCATACTCTCCCTCTCGTTGCTATGCATCACCATGATCTTGCGTGTGCGTAGGAAATTTTTGAAATTACTACGTTCCCCAACAGTGGCATCCGAGCCTAGGTTTTATGGTTTGATGTTATATGCACGAGTAGAACACAAGTGAGTTGTGGGCGATATAAGTCATACTGCCTACCAGCATGTCATACTTTGGTTCGGCGGTATTGTTGGACGAGACGACCCGGACCGACATTACGCGTACGCTTACGCGAGACCGGTTCTCCCGACGTGCTTTGCACAAAGGTGGCCAGCGGGAGTCAGTTTCTCCAACTTTAGTTGAACCAAGTGTGGCTACGCCCGGTCCTTGCGAAGGTTAAAACAGCACCAACTTGACAAACTATCGTTGTGGTTTTGATGTGTAGGTAAGATTGGTTCTTTCTTAAGCCCGTAGCAGCCACGTAAAACTTGCAACAACAAAGTAGAGAACATCTAACTTGTTTTTGCAGGGTATGTTGTGATGTGATATGGTCAAGACATGATGCTAAATTTTATTGTATGAGATGATCATGTTTTGTAACCGAGTTATCGGCAACTGGCAGGAGCCATATGGTTGTCGCTTTATTGTATGCAATGCAATGCGCTGTAATGCTTTACTTTATCACTAAACGGTAGCGATAGTCGTGGAAGCATAAGATTGGCGAGACGACAACGATGCTACGATGGAGATCAAGGTGTCGCGCCGGTGACGATGGTGATCATGACGGTGCTTCGGAGATGGAGATCAAGGCACAAGATGATGATGGCCATATCATATCACTTATATTGATTGCATGTGATGTTTATCTTTTATACATCTTATATTGATTAGTTCGACGGTAGCTTTATAAAAATGATCTCTCACTAATTATCAAGGTACAAGTGTTCTCCCTGAGTATGCATCATTGCGAAAGTTCTTCGTGCTGAGACACCACGTGATGATCGGGTGTGATAGGGTCTACGTTCAAATACAACGGGTGCAAAACAGTTGCACACGCGGAATACTCAGGTTAAACTTGACGAGCCTAGCATATAACAGATATGGCCTCAGAACACGGAGCCGAAAGGTCGAGCGTGAATCATATAGTAGATATGATCAACATAGTGATGTTCACCATTAAAACTACTCCATCTCACGTGATGATCGGACATGGTTTAGTTGATTTGGATCACGTGATCACTTAGAGGATTAGAGGGATGTCTATCTAAGTGGGAGTTCTTAAGTAATATGATTAATTGAACTTAAATTTATCATGAACTTAGTCCTGGTAGTATTTTGCAAATTATGTTGTAGATCAATAGCTCGCGTTGGTTGCTTCCCTGTGTTTATTTTGATATGTTCCTAGAGAAAATTGTGTTGAAAGATGTTAGTAGCAATGATGCGGATTGGATCCGTGATCTGAGGTTTATCCTCATTGCTGCACAGAAGAATTATGTCCTTGATGCACCGCTAGGTGACAGACCTATTGCAGGAGCAGATGCAGACGTTATGAACGTTTGGCTAGCTCAATATGATGACTACTTGATAGTTTAGTGCACCATGCTTAATGGCTTAGAATCGGGACTTCAAAGACGTTTTGAACGTCATGGACCATATGAGATGTTCCAGGAATTGAAGTTAATATTTCAAGCAAATACCCGAGTTGAGAGATATGAAGTCTCCAACAAGTTCTATAGCTAAAAGATGGAGGAGAATTGCTCAACTAGTGAGCATGTGCTCAGATTGTCTGGGTACTACAATCGCTTGAATCAAGTGGGAGTTAATCTTCCAGATAAGATAGTGATTGACAGAATTCTCTAGTCACCATCACCAAGTTAGTAGAACTTCGTGATGAACTATAATATGCAAGGGATAACGGAAACAACTCTCAAGCTCTTCGTGATGCTGAAATCAACGAAGGTAGAAATCAAGAAAAATATCAAGTGTTAATGGTAGGCAAGACCACTAGTTTCAAGAAAAGGCAAAGGGAAGAAGGGGAACTTCAAGAAGAACGGCAAGCAAGTTGCTGCTCAAGTGAAGAAGCCTAAGCCTGAGACTAAGTGCTTCTACTGCAAAGGGACTGGTCACTAGAAGCGGAACTACCCCAAGTGATTGGCGGATAAGAAGGATGGCAAAGTGAACATAAGTATATTTGATATACATCTTATTGATGTGTACTTTACTAGTGTTTATAGCAACCCCTCAGTATTTGATACTAGTTCAGTTGCTAAGATTAGTAACTCGAAACGGGAGTTGCAGAATAAACAGAGACTAGTTAAGGGTGAAGTGACGATGTGTGTTGGAAGTGGTTCTAAGATTGATATGATCATCATCACACACTCCCTATTATTTCGAGATTAGTGTTGAACCTAAATAAGTGTTATTTGGTGTTTGCGTTAAGCGTGAATATGATTTGATCATGTTTATTGTAATACAGTTATTCATTTAAGTAAGAGAATAAATTGTTATTCTGTTTATATGAATAAAACCTTATATGGTTACACACCCAATGAAAATAATTCATTGGATCTCGATCGTAGTGATACACATAATCATAATATTGAAACCAAAAGATGCAAAGTTAATAATGATAGTGCAACTTATTTGTAGCACTGCCGTTTAGGTCATATTGGTGTAAAGCGCATGAAGAAACTCCATGCCGATGGGCTTTTTGAATCACTTGATTATGAATCAGTTGATGCTTGCGAACCATGCCTCATGGGCAAGATGACTAAGACTCTGTCCTATGGAACAATGGAGCGAGCAACAAATTTGTTGGAAATCATACATACTGATGTATGTGGTCCGATGAATATTGAGGCTCGCGACAGGTATCATTATTTTTTGATCTTCACAGATGATTTGAGCAGATATGAGTATGTCTACTTGATGAAACATAAGTCTGAAACATTTGAAAAGTTCAAAAAAATTTCAGAGTGAAGTGAAAAATCATCGTAACAAGAAAATAAAGTTTCTACGATCTGATCGTAGAGAAGAGTATTTGAGTTACGAGTTTGGCCTTCAGTTAAAAACAATGTGAAATAGTTTCACTACTCATGCCACCTGGAACACCACAATGTAATGGTGTGTCCGAACGTCATAACCGTACTTTATTAGATATGGTGCGATCTATGATGTCTCTTACCGATCTACCACTATCGTTTTGGGGTTATGCATTAGAGACAGCTGCATTCACGTTAAATAGGGCACCATCTAAATCCGTTGAGACGACACCGTATAAACTATGGTTTGGCAAGAAACCTAAGCTGTCGTTTCTTAAAGTTTGAGGTTGCAATGCTTATGTGAAAAAGTTTCAACCTGATAAGCTCAAACCCAAATCAGAGAAATGTGTCTTCATAGGATATCCAAAGGAAACTATTGGATACACCTTCTATCACAGATCCGAAGGCAAGATTTTTGTTGCTAAATTCGGAAACTTTCTAGAGAAGGAGTTTCTCTCGAAAGAAGTGAGTGGGAGGAAAGTAGAAAACTTGATAAGGTAATTGTACCTTCTCCCTTATTAGAAAGTAGTTCATCACAGAAATCTGTTCTTGTGACTACTACACCAATTAGTGAGGAAGCTAATGATGATGATCATGTAACTTCAGATCAAGTTACTACTGAATCTTGTAGGTAAACCAGAGTGAGATCCGCACCAGAGTGGTACGATAATCCTATTCTGGAAGTCATGTTACTAGACCATGACGAACTTGCGAACTATGAGGAAGCGATGATGAGCCCAGATTCCGCGAAATGGTTTGAGGCCATGAAATCTGAGATATGATCCATGTATGAGAACAAAGTATGGACTTTGATGGATTTGCCCGATGATCGGCAAGCCATAGAAAATAAATGGATCTTCAAGAGGAAGACGGACGCTGATAGTAGTGTTACTATCTACAAAGCTAGAATTGTCGCAAAAGGTTTTCGACAAGTTCAAGGTGTTGACTACGATGAGAGTTTCTCACTCGTATCTATGCTTGAGTCTGTCCGAATCATGTTAGTAATTGCCGCATTTTATGAAATCTGGCAAATGGATAAACAAAACTGCATTCCTTAATGGATTTATTAAAGAAGAGTTGTATATGATGCAACCAAAAGGTTTTGTCAATCCGAAAGGTGCTAACAAAATGTGCAAACTCCAGCGATCCATCTGTGGACTGGTGTAAGCATCTCAGAGTTGGAATATACACTTTGATGAGTTGATCAAAGCATATAGTTTTATACAGACTTGCGGTGAAGCCTGTATTTACGAGAAAGTGAGTGGGAGCACTACATCATTTCTGATAAGTATATGTGAATGACATATTGTTGATCGGAAATAATGTAGAATTATTCTGTAAAGCCTAAAGGAGTGTTTGAAAGGAGTTTTTCAAAGAAAGACTTCGGTAAAGCTGCTTACATATTGAGCTTCAAGATCTATAGAGATAGATCAAGACGCTTGATAAGTTTTTTCAATAAGTACATACCTTGACAAAATTTTGAAATAGTTCAAAATGGAGCAGTCAAAGAAAGAGTTCTTGCCTGTATTACAAGGTGTGAAGTTGAGTAAGACTCAAAGCCCGACCACGGCAGAAGATAGAAAGAGAATGAAAGTCATTCCCTATGCCTTGGCCATAGGTTCTATAAAGTATGTCATGCTGTATACCAGATCTATTGTATACCCTGCACTGATTTGGCAAGGGAGTACAATAGTGATCTAGGAGTAGATCACTGGACAGCAGTCAGAATTATCCTTAGTGAAATAAGGATATGTTTCTCGATTATGGACGTGACAAAAAGGTTCGTCGTAAAAAGTTACGTCGATGCAAGTTTTGACACGGATCTGGATGACTCTAAGTCTCGATCTAGATACATATTGAAAGTGGGAGCAATTAGCTAAAGTAGCTCCGTGCAGAGCATTGTAGACATAGAAAATTGCAAAATACATAACAGATCTGAATGTGAAAGACCGTTGACTAAGATTCTCTCACAAGCAAAACATGATCACACCTTAGTACTCTTTGGGTGTTAATCACATAGCGATGCGAACTAGATTACCGAATCTAGTAAACCCTTTGGGTGTTGGTCACATGGCGATGTGAACTATGGGTGTTAATCACATGATGATGTGAACTATCGATGTTAATCACATGATGATGTGATCTAGATTATTGACTCTAGTGCAAGTGGGAGACTGAAGGAAATATGCCCTAGAGGCAATAATAAAGTTATTATTTATTTCCTTATATCATGATAAATGTTTATTATTCATGCTAGAATTGTATTAACCGGAAACATAATACATGTGTGAATACATAGACAAACAGAGTGTCACTAGTATGCCTCTACTTGACTAGCTCGTTAATCAAAGATGGTTATGTTTCCTAACCATGGACAAAATAGTTGTTATTTGATTAATGAGATCACATCATTAGTTGAATGATCTGATTGACATGACCCATTCCATTAGCTTAGCACCCGATCGTTTAGTATGTTGCTATTGCTTTCTTCATGACTTATACATGTTCCTATGACTATGAGATTATGCAACTCCCGTTTGCCGGAGGAACACTTTGGGTGCTACCAAACGTCACAACGTAACTGGGTGATTATAAAGGAGCATTACAGGTGTCTCCAAAGGTAGATGTTGTGTTGGCGTATTTCGAGATTAGGATTTGTCACTCCGATTGTCGGAGAGGTATCTCTGGGCCCTCTCGGTAATGCACATCACATAAGCCTTGCAAGCATTACAACTAATATGTTAGTTGTGAGATGATGTATTACGGAACGAGTAAAGAGACTTGCCGGTAACGAGATTGAACTAGGTATTGGATACCGACGATCGAATCTCGGGTAAGTAACATACCGATGACAAAGGGAACAACGTATGTTGTTATGCGGTCTGACCGATAAAGATCTTCGTAGAATATGTAGGAGCCAATATGGGCATCCAGGTCCCGCTATTGGTTATTGACCGGAGACGTGTCTCGGCCATGTCTACATTGTTCTCGAACCGTAGGGTCCGCACGCTTAAGGTTTCGATGACAGTTATATTATGAGTTTATGAGTTTTTGATGTACCGAAGGAGTTCGGAGTCCCGGATGAGATCAGGGACATGACGAGGAGTCTCGAAATGGTCGAGACGTAAAAATCGATATATTGGACGACTATATTCGGACATCGGAAAGGTTCCGAGTGATTCGGGTATTTTTCGGAGTACCGGGTAGTTACGGGAGAAGCAATGGGTCTTGATGGGCTTTAGTGGGAAGAGGAGAAAGGGCCAAGGGGCTGCTGCGCCCCCCTCCCCTTTGGTCCGAATTGGACTAGGGAAAAGGGGGCCAGCCACCTCTCCTTCTCCTCCACTTCCTTCTCCCTTCCTCCCCTCTTGATGGACTCCTACTAGGACCTACTAGGACTTGGAGTCCTAGTAGGACTCCCATCCTGGCCGCACCAATAGCCTTGGCCGGCCTCCTCCTCCTCCATCCTTTATATACTGAGGCAGGGGGCACCCCATAGACACACAAGTTGATCTTCGTGATCGTTCCTTAGCCGTGTGCGGTGCCCCCCTCCACCATATTCCACCTCGGTCATATTAGCGGTGCTTAGGCGAAGCCCTGCGACGGTAGTACATCAAGATCGTCACCACGCCGTCGTGCTGACGGAACTCTTCCCCGACACTTTGCTGGATCGGAGTCCGGGGATCATCATCGAGCTGAACGTGTGCTAGAACTCGGAGGTGCCGTAGTTTCGGTGCTTGATCGGTCGGGCCGTGGAGACGTACGACTACATCAACCAAACGCTTCCGTTGTCGATCTACAAGGGTACGTAGATCACACTCTCCCCTCTCGTTGCTATGCATCACCATGATCTTGCGTGTGCGTAGGAATTTTTTTGAAATTACTACATTCCCCAACAGGCCCCAACAGCGGCGGCATACGAGAGATGTGCTAGGGTTTCGTGGGTGGACGAGGGTGAGAGGGATGAGAGGGGCACGGGGTGATTCGGGAGGGGGATGAGAGCGACGAGGGCTACCGAGGGCTACCGTTCGATCCGGAGCATCCGACGGTGCTTAATCCATGATCCGCGTGATATGTTTTTGGACCAATCACAATGCAGTATCTCTTCGATGGTGTTATGACCATTTAAATTGATCGTGATCGATTAAAAATAAGATGCTAAATCATGTCAGCTTTTTTACGGCCTAGAAAATTTATAAAAATAAATAGAAAAGAAAACCCTTAGCATTGTGTCACCAAGTGTGATCTACGTTTCAGTAAAAATAACAAACTTTGAATAATACAAATATCTCTAAAAGGTATTATCCAAAATGAGTGTTTTTTTAAGACAATCATTTTTCGAGAGCCCAAAATTAGTTATTTTTGTGAAGGACCTACAATATATTTGTTGCAAAATTGGACCAAATCAATTTTCTAAAATACTAGGCCATGTTTAATGCACAATTGACCAAATGGTTGGGTGTCAAAAGTTTTGATACACCTCTGGTGAAAAAGACAAATTCCGCCGATTCAGCTGGAAGCGGGTCAAATTTGAACTGCAGCTGCCTCATAGTTTGCTCTTTATTTTTTTACAAAAATCATTTCTAGGTACATAAGTATCTATTTAATCATAGAAACACCAAAAAAAAATCCAAGACTCAACCACTAGCTAGGAACGGTCATTCCCGCCGTTTTGACCGCATTTTGAAACGGGCATAAAAAATTAAAAAAAAATCAAAAAATTGGGAAACCTTCGCATTATGTCATTATATGTGGCCAAGTTCCTAGGAAAAATAACAAACTTGTAATACGGCAATTATTTTAAAAAAGTGTTCTCAGAAACGAGCTATCACGTGTGGAGATCAATGGCTTTCAAGCCAAATGATCAATCTTATGGCCACATCCATGGCATAGTTTGTTCAAATGATCTCATATTATGCACAAGGGTGCATATTGGAATGGCAAACAATGTTGCCTAAGGAAGATTTCATTTTCTTTGGACGAAAAAACCATTTTCCATTTTTTGAGTGCCCAAAAGGAGGTTTTTTTGTAAAGGACCTACCAAATAATTGTTGCAAAATTGGACCAAATCAATTTTCTAAAATACTAGGCCATGTTTAATGCACAATTGACCACATGGTTGGGTGTCAAAAGTTTTGATCCACCTCTGATGAAAAAGACAAATTCCGCCAATTTAGTTGGAAGCGGGTTAAATTTGAACTGCAGCTGCCTCATAGTTTGCTCTTTATTTTTTACAAAAATCATTTCTAGGTACATAAGTATCTATTTAATCATAGAAACACCAAAAAAATTCCAAGATTCAACCACTAGCTAGGAACGGTCATTCCCGCCGTTTTGACTGCATTTTGAAACGGGCATAAAAAATTCAAAAAAAATCAAAAAATTGGGAAACCTTCGCATTGTGTCATTATATGTGGCCAAGTTCCTAGGAAAAATAATAAACTTGTAATACGGCAATTATTTTAAAAAAGTGTTCTCAGAAACGAGCTATCACGTGTGGACATCAATGGCTTTCAAGCCAAATGATCAATCTTATGGCCACATCCATGGCATAGTTTGTTCAAATGATCCCATATTGTGCACAAGGGTGCATATTGGAATGGCAAACAATGTTGCCTAAGGAAGTTGTCACTTTCTTTGGACGAAAAAACATTTTCCATTTTTTGAGTGCCCAAAAGGAGGTTTTTTGTGAAGGTCCTACCAAATAATTGTTGCAAAATTGGACCAAATCATATTTCTAAAATACTAGGCCATATTTAATGCAAAGACCAAATGGTTGGGTGTATAAAGTTTTGATCCACCTCTCATGAAAAAGACAAATTTCCGCCGATTCAGTTGGAAGCGGGTCAAATTTGAACTGTAGCTACCTTGTAGTTTGCTATTTATTTTAAAAAAATCATTTCTAGGTACATAAGCATCTATTTAATCATAGAAACACCAAAAAAGTTTCAAGATTCAACCACTAGCTAGGAACGTCCATTGCCGCCGTTTTGACCACATTTTGAAACGGGCATAAAAAATTCAAAAAAAAATCAAAAAATTGGGAAACCTTCGCGTTGTGTCATATATGTGGCCAAGTTCCTAGGAAAAATAACAAACTTGTAATACGGAAATTATTTTAAAAAAGTGTTCTCAGAAACGAGCTATCACGTGTGGAGATCAATGGCTTTCAAGCCAAATGATCAATCTTATGGCCACATCCATGGCATAGTTTGTTCAAATGATCCCATATTGTGCACAAGGGTGCATATTGGAATGGCAAACAATGTTGCCTAAGGAAGTTGTCACTTTCTTTGGACGAAAAAACCATTTCCCATTTTTTGAGTGCCCAAAAGGAGGTTTTTTTGTGAAGGTCCTACCAAATAATTGTTGCAAAATTGGACCAAATCATATTTCTAAAATACTAGGCCATATTTAATGCACAATTGACCAAATGGTTGGGTGTAAAAAGTTTTGATCCACCTCTCATGAAAAAGACAAATTTCCACCGGTTCAGCTGGAAGCGGGTCAAATTTGAACTGTAGCTACCTTGTAGTTTGCTCTTTATTTTTTTCAAAAATCATTTCTAGGTACATAAGTATCTATTTAATCATAGAAACACCAAAAAAGTTCCAAGATTCAACCACCAGCTAGGAACGGTCATTCCCGCCGTTTTGACCGCATTTTGAAACGGACATAAAAAATTCAAAAAAAATCAAAAAATTGGGAAACCTTCGCATTGTGTCATTATATGTGGCCAAGTTCCTAGGAAAAATAACAAACTTGTAATACGGCAATTATTTTAAAAAAGTGTTCTCAGAAACGAGCTATCACGTGTGGAGATCAATGGCTTTCAAGCCAAATGATCAATCTTATGGCCACATCCATGGCATAGTTTGTTCAAATGATCTCATATTGTGCACAAGGGTGCATATTGGAATGGCAAACAATGTTGCCTAAGGAAGTTTTCATTTTCTTTGGACGAAAAAACCATTTTCCATTTTTGAGTGCCCAAAAGGAGGTTTTTTTTTGTGAAGGACCTACCAAATAGTTGTTGCAAAATTTGACCAAATCAATTTTCTAAAATACTAGAACATATTTAATGTACAATTGACAAGATGATTGGGTGTAAAATGTTTTTATCCACCTCTCGTGTAAAAGACAAATTTCCACCGATTCAGTTGGAAGCGGGTCAAATTTGAACTGCAGCTGCCTCATAGTTTACTATTTATTTTTTCCAAAAATCATTTCTAGTTACATAAGTACCTATTTAATCATAAATACATGGTTTGGTGGCGATACGTCGAGGTTTGGGTGGTGGCCGAGGGCCCCAACTCTAGAGCGCGTAAATTCGCATGCCCGCCGCGTGGTCACCGCGTGACCGTGGTGTTGCCATGTGTTCTGGGCGGCCTAGGCATGTCTAGTGGGTTGGGCACTCCCCAGGTAGATGCTAGGAAGAAAATTACAACATAAGATTCTCACGAGGAGACCGATCGATGCTCAAACATGAATTAGCAGCCAAGTGTTTGATTAGCGGTACGGGAAATGTACATGGCTAATGGGCGTGAGTTTTCGCTGAGGATGATCAGTTACTAAGAAGACCGTCTTAACAAATTTTCAGCTCAAAAGGAGGAGCCTAGGTGGTACTTGCTTTGCAAACTACCACACTGGACATGACTACGAATATTGAAGCTCGGCTCAAAATAATAAATGGATCGAGCTGGCATTTGGTGGAGGATGGTTATTTGGGCATAGAAAAGCACTGTAGAAACTGGATACTATTTGGACATGCCAAAGTGGTACTTCCTTCACAAACTGTTGTTCTGAACAGAATAGAAAAATGAATATTTTTGAATTATTTTTAAACTAGGCAAGGAAGGTTTTTACATATTTGACGAAGATATGGCCCAAAGAATTTATGAGATTTTTTTGGGAATTTTGGGAATGACAGAAATATAGGTTGCTTCACAACCTAGGGCAAAAACTGCCACATGGACATGACACATAGGCAAAACTGATGAGATGGCGCCTAGTCATAGCAACCCACCACAATTTACAAGGCTATGACCATCTATATTGGTCGTTAACAACTAGAAATAAGGTAGCGGACTAGCGCTGTTTACTTTATGACCATTTCCTCTAATGAAATTATGACCTTTCTGACCAAAATGGTCGTTATGGTTTAGGGTTTAGAGCCCCCCAGACAGCTTTTGACCAATTGGTCTAAAATGGTCATAAATTTATGACCAATTCTTTGAGGGTCACTGACAGAAGGTCATAAGTTGACATATTTCTTGTAGTGCCGACGCGCGAGCGGGGGCTATGATTGGCAGCCGCATGGCGCGAAGCCGCCAGATGTAGGCGATGCAGGTGTCCCGGTCGGAGTAGGGCGGTGACGGACGGCGCGCGAACCATGGCCTTGAGGGACCACCTGTCTCGCGAGGCCGCCGGGTCGGTGAAGTAGCCGGCTGGTCATGCCGGTTTCAGAGTAGAGGCGTGTGGAGTCGACGATGGCGGCGGGTGACGCAAACCAATCAAGCAGAGATCGAAAAACCAAAAAGAAAACACCGATCAAAACGATCGGCGAGAGAGCGAAAAAACTCGGAGCGAGGGTTTGGGAAAAAGACTCTCTAGGGCAGCCGACCAATACGGCCGGCGGATGAACCCTAGGTACGGGCGGCGCAGCCTTCGGCGGCGGTCATGGAGGTCGACCGCCTCAGGAACGGCGCACAAGTGCGGAAGCGGCGACGGCTAGGGTTTAGGATCGACTTACGATAAATACCATGTTAGAAGGGATAGAGAGATTGGTGGAATTGTTCATCGTATTGCTTGAGTGATACGGGCACGACGGAGAAGGTGAATCCCAATTTCAGGACTCCACCAAGCTAGGCGTGTTGTTGTTATTTTTAATAATTAGATTTTTAATAATTGTGAGTTTTGGCTTGGTTTTGGGCCTGTCCAACCAAGTCAGGCCGAGGCCCATTAGGCCGGGCGCCTCACCCCTCCATATAAGGAGCTGGGGCGCATTAGGTTTGGGGGTTGAGAATTTTAGTCTAAAAATCGAGTCGTGTTTCTTTGGTGAAGCATCCCTCCGGGGACGGCGATGCCGTTTATCTAATAAAGATTGTTGCGGAGGTTCTTGTGTTTATCAAGGATTATCGTGCTTTGGTTTGAGGCGTGGTGATCTTCATCATGTTGCTTGCTGGATTTGTTTCCTCGTCTTCAGGTTACGCGGATTACTTCCGTGATTAGAAGTTTTTCTATTTGATTGTCTTGCGGTGAAAGATCGGGCAAAAACTATAGGATCATCACGTTGATCCTTATCATGTGGTATCAGATTACTAGGTTTATCACCGCAAATTTGTCCTGTTGAGATTGATCTGCTGGCGTTTGCTCTAGCACTCCTAGATTGCTGAGGCTTTGAAGATCTGCTGTGGATTGTTGTTGGTGCCGCCAAAGAGGAGTTTGCGGATCCGGCTTGCCTGCTCCCTCGCCATGCTTCCATCCGTGCTCCTACTCCATCCTACGGCTGTCTTTTTCTCCTTTTTTCTTTCTAATCTAATCATCTCCCCCCTAATTTTAAGGGGGTGGGGTCGGGCCTTATCTTGTTCCAATTAAATCATGCCACCTATGCGGGAGCACGGATGGGAGCACGTTGGGGGAGCAGGCAAGTCTCGTCCGGAGTTTGCACGTAGATTGAAGATCGGATCTGATTGATTTCCGTTTCACTTGCGACAAGATCGATTTCCTCTGTTCTCGGAATACATACAGGCGCCGACGACTTATAATTTCTGATCGATTGGACTGGATCCGTTTCTGTGGTGCGTGAAGTTCAGGATCAAGCGACGGAAAGATTAAAAGAATAGGAAAGGAACGGAGCAGCTGGGATTGCGCACGGATCACATCGGTTTATTCGTTTCCGTGTTGGATCAAAATTTGTGGTTCGCGTACGTTTGTGTGGAGTCTGGCCCATTAAAAAAATGGAGTTGTGCTGACTTGGTTTAAAGCAGATCCAATCAGATTGGAATACAATTTTGGTTTGTTTGTTACGTGAGTTCTGCTTACGCCAGCAAAGAAAAAAAGTAAAGAAAACATATCAGACCGGTTGAGCTGTAGCTGCACGTATTTGGAGATATTCCCGAATCGGACTCGTTTCAAACAACATCAGATCAGACTGACAGTTTCCTTCACAGTTTCAAAAAAAACATAGAAAAAATATATCAAATTGGACGATGCCTTCCACATGGTTTTCTCGGCTGGACGAGAACTCTAAGGATCGTGCTCGGACTCAGATAGCTGATATACAAAAGATCTTTAAAGAGATGCAGGCGGAATTAAAAAAGCCCATTACAGTTTTTCCCGCGCATACTGTGCAGCCTTCCACGAGGGTAATTTTCAAGGACACATCCGTGGTTCAGATAGATGATGTTAACGAGGCCGCGACAACACACACTGGTTCTAAAAAGGACAAGGCTGATGTTGACAAGATTTTGGTGGACAATGGTGTACCATTGATTGGGCTAAATGTGCAACTCAAACGAGTACATGGTGATGCATGCATGACAGTTGATAGATGTCAGCGTTGGAGTTTATTTCAGACTCAATGTATGATTAAAGGCAAAGCATGTAAGTTGATGATTGATGGTGGTAGCTGTACTAATGGCATAAGCAAGGCAATGGTGGCATCATTGGGGTTGTCCACGTGGCGTATTCCTGAACCTAAGCATCTTGAGTGGTTGAATAGTTGTAGTATGCTGAAGGTTACACATAAAGTGCGTGTGCCATTTATAGTTGGTGACTATGTTGATGTGGTAGAATGTGATGTGTTGCCATTGGAGGTGTGTGGGTTGTTACTTGGACGTCCATGGCAGTATGATCGCAATGTTACACATGCTGGGAGAGCAAATACATATTCTTCTGTGCATGATGGCAAACAGCAGACTTTGAAGCCTATGAAGGATGATTAAATAAAGTCTGATGTGGAGCTGGTGGTACACAAGGAGAGGTTGCGCAAGGCTAAGCCGCCAAGGTTAGCTAAGATGCAGCATGAGGAGCATGATGCACAGAGCGACATTGTTGATATTGCTTCAGCTATACCTGTAGATGACAAGCCTGTTGTTCTTGTTAGTGACAAGCCAGTTGAAGTACAACCTCTTTCTGATGAGAGGAAAGATGTTGCAGCATGTGTTACAATTCCAGTTTGTGTTGACACAGGTGTTCAGACTGATGATATTTGTGTTGATCATGTCCCAGTGCATGAGGTGCTTCGGGGTGACAAGCGCAATTTTGTTAGCACACCTTTGAGGCGTTTTGTTGGAGCAGCAGTGCGGATGCACAAAGGCAAGGATGGACATGTTCGTCAGTTGTGTGGCCCAGGCATTACTCATCTTTTGCAGGGTAGTGCAAAGCAGGTTCATGTTCAGAAACAAAGGACTCCAGCAAAGGTGGACGAGAAGAAGGTGGTGGCGCATATGCCCAGACGTGTGTGGAGAAGAAAGGCACCCACAGCTGAACCCAGTCGAGCAGACCAAGAGGGAGGATGTGGAGTGGTAGGCAGGCGAGACTTGAAGATGGCACAAAAGCGTGATTCTTTTGTTGATATCATGCCACCCTTTCCAGCAGACCCTCACGCGTTGAGGACAACGTTTTTTGAAGGGGGGGGGGAGGATGATACGGGCACGACGGAGAAGGTGAATCCCAATTTCAGGACTCCACCAAGCTAGGCGTGTTGTTGTTATTTTTAATAATTAGATTTTTAATAATTGTGAGTTTTGGCTTGGTTTTAGGCCTGTCCAACCAAGTCAGGTCGAGGCCCATTAGGCCGGGCGCCTCAACCCTCCATATAAGGAGCTGGGGCGCATTAGGTTTGGGGGTTGAGAATTTTAGTCTAAAAATCGAGTTGTGTTTCTTTGGTGAAGCATCCCTCCGGGGACGGCGATGCCGTTTATCTAATAAAGATTGTTGCGGAGGTTCTTGTGTTCATCAAGGATTATCGTGCTTTGGTTTGAGGCGTGGTGATCTTCATCACGTTGCTTGCTGGATTTGTTTCCTCGTCTTCAGGTTACGCGGATTACTCCTGTGATTAGAAGTTTTTCTATTTGATTGTCTTGCGGTGAAAGATCGGGCAAAAACTATAGGATCATCACGTTGATCCTTATCATTGAGCCTCATGGGCATATATATAGGAGTACACTGATCTATTTAAAGTATAAGACAAGTTAGAACAAATTCTAGTCTATCTCGTTTTTTCTAATAATCACGATACTCAACACTGACTTCCCCAAGCAAATCATGGCCTGCCTAATTTATTTTTTAAACAGAGGCAAAATATTTGCTCTATATATTAAATAAGGAGAGAGAGTTTTACAAGGGGCCACAATAGCGACATGACAATTGCATGACAATTACTCACATGACATAATAAGTCCTAGTTTTTTAGCATCCACAGTAACTCAAAGCTTCGCTTCATTGACAATCATCTGCAGAAAATTCGATGATGGCGCACTCTTGTGGCAAACACTCGAGAGTTTTCTCGTTCCATATCATCCAAGAGACAACATGGTGAAGGAGGCCATTACACGCCTATTTGGGTTGTGCATTTCGGTTCATTTATCCTACCACTCAAAAACAGCTCCCACAAGGTGCTAGGCGGAGGGGTCCAAGTGATCTAGGCCAAGTATGTCGATGACCAAGCGCCAAAGCCTAATAGTATAGTGGTATTTGAAAAAAGATGTATATCCATTTCTGGCTTCTGTTTGCAGAGAGGGCAGAAACTACAATTCGCCCAACGGGCTGGTTAATTTTAAGGCTACTATGCATCTCAATATCGTCAACATTCAGTAAAAGCAGGCTTTTGGGCACCCGTGTGTTCTGCAGCAAAAAGGAGTCAAAACATATATCTGCTCAGAGAAGTTTCAGCCCCTACTGTCTCCATGCATTTTCGTGCATCACCATCACTTTATATCAAAAAATGCACAAAGCAAGAATTGTTATCTATACCGATTATAATAATTGTAGACTTGTAAAATACGCACTGGTTAACTAATCACCAGTGTTTGCCATGTGATTCATGTGGAAAATTAACAAGTTTGAGGCTTGTCATGTGGATACGAGTAGGTATCCGTATTTGTCTCTTGCATCAAGACTACGTGTTTCGTTGTTATGCAATAAGGATATGTTAGTGCATCTCCAAGGCCAACCCATAAACCTCTCGCAATTGTTCAGGCTAGGCTGTCCGGACCGTGAAAGCCGTCCAACGCGGACCTGAATCGGTCTGCGGAGTGATCCGGACATGATTTTTTTTCTTTCTGAAAACCGAAAACAAAAGTGGGGAAGGTTGCGGGAGTCTAGACCGATTTCAAGTCCGTTTCTGACCATCCTGACCCATTTAAAACCCTTCACCCCTCTCGTGTGTTTTTGGTCAGCGCCGCTCCAGAGCGCCAGCGCCCGCATTCATGCCCGTCTAGAGCGGACACGACCACTCATTGGCGCTGATATTGAAGCGGCGCGCCGGCCGAGAGAGCGCCGCCCACGCCACTTTCCGGCAGGCGACTGTCGTGCGTTCAAACGACGTCGACACGACGGCCGCCCATTCGTCCATCTGCCGCCCGCATTGATGACACGCCGTTGCCGAGGTGTCTCCTCCGGCGCACCCGTCTGCCCGTCTGCCGCCCACCGGTGCTATATAAACCGTCGCTTCGGCCCAAGCCACAGTCATCCCTCTCTATACCACTCCCCACCATGGATCCCTCCGCGGCCAAAGCTGTTTGGGACGGGCTGGCGTTGGAGTAGAAAGAAGGCCATGGCCGCCATGACGCCGACTGGCAGTCCGGTAGGCAGCCAGAGGACGTGCAAATGGAGGACGCCTCCAACGACGATCCAACACCACCCTCTTCTTCCTCCGCCGCACCCTCACCAGTGCATTGCACCCTGACCATCGGCGAGGCCCGTTCCCATTATATGGACATTGTGTGTGAGGAGCGGGAGGAGCAGTTTAGGGAGGCGCAGACCGACGCCAACTACAACCACAACCTCCTCCAGAAGCATCTACAGGCGGAGGAGCAGGTCACCGTCGGCAGGGCAGTCGCGCCGAACGCGGACCTGGCGGAGCAGGAGGCACTGCTCGAGTCCTACCGTTCCGCCCGCGAGATCCGCCTCGCCCGCTGGCAGTACCGACAACGGGTGGCGGAGGTGGCGGCCGTCGGCAAGGAGCAGGAGGACGACGCGGGCGAGGCATTGTTTGGCGACACAGACGACGAGGAGGCCGCGCCCCAGCGCCACGACCACGAAGAAGCCGGCACGTCTGCATGCGTTTCCGACAGCGAGGAAGAGTAGTGCACGGTATGTCGCCACCACTCGGGTCCCAAGAAGGCCACCACTTTTCCCCTTCTGTCGACGCCAAGCTTGGTGGGCTCAGCATCGACGACCAATTAGTCGCTTGGTGGCGATGTCGAGGCGGACAACTTCACTTCCAGGGGCTCCGGAGGCAGTGGTCACGGAGGCGGAACTGGAAAAGGGCAGTGGTCACGGACGCCGGCGATCATTTAGATTAGCCCGCCTAGCACCGCTTTCATGTATTTGTAATGAAACCCGTCATGTTTATATGAAAATCTGGTCATTTTATATGAAATCCGTCATGTTTGCACGAATTTCGTCCGGTTGGTTCGAGTTATTGTGAAAATGTATGCGGCTAGTGTTGGATGGATGCCTTCTACATCTATGTCCATGGATTGCCCCCTCACCCTGTCCGCGGATGGATGCGGAAGGTTTTTTGTAGGTTGCCGTTGGAGATGCTCTTAACATTTGCTTATACTCCATCCGTCCAAAATAATTGAAGTTCTAGCTTTGTCCCAAGTCAAGCTTGCCTAATTTTGATCAAATCTACAGAAAAATGTGATGATATCTGCAACACCAAATATATATGTCACTGAAATGTATTTCATAAAAAAGCTCATTAGACTAATTTGGTATTCTAGACGTTAGTATATATTTTCAACATACTTGGTCAAACTTAAATAAGTTTTATTTGAGACACTCCCAGAACTTCAAATTTTTGTGTGTGTGGGGGGGGGGGGGGCGGGGGGGGGGGGGGGGGGCACTTCTGATCTGTTCATCACCTGTCATGGTAGTACAAGGAACATCAGGAATAATAAAAATAATCCAGACATGTAGACCACCTACCGACGACTACAAGCACCAGAGCGAGCCGATGTATTCATCACCTGTCATGGTAGTACAAGGAACATTAGGAATAATAAAAAATAATCCAGACATGTAGACCACCTATTTAGCAATATACAATTATCAAAGATAAGACTAAGAGATAATCCATTGTACATAATTCTCTATTGTCTATTCTGAATTATGTGGCGGGCTTAAGATAAAACTTTCTTACCATCCATTATACATGCCATAATGTGTTGTGTATATGAACAACAATATTCCACGGTTTTCCCGCTCTTCATAATGGTTCTCTCTTTACTATTGGTATCTTTTTTTTGGAAAAGGAGGTTGACCTCCGGCGCCTCTGCATCAGTTGATGCATGCAGCCATATTATTAAAAAGTGTAACAAGGTCTTAAGTTCCAAGGAAGCTCATAAACCGAGCAAAAATTAAAAAAATAAATCTGTAAAACGCCACATCCGGCGATAATGCGCCACGTCCGGTGATAACGCCCCACATCCGGCGATAAAGAACAGGCTACGATGCCTATACACCTAGCCTATTATTAATTCACCATCCAAATCAACTGAAGATATCCCGTGCTACCGTCTCCCAGCGGTTGCACGCAATAGCCAAAATCTCCCTGTAGTCCGCATGAGTGAGTAATGACCACATACAGATCCAAGCTGTAGCTCTGTAGTTAATCTGCAAAAAATTAGTGAATTTTGTCCCATTAAAAATCATATCATTTCTAGTGTTCCATATATCTCAAAATAGTGCACATATCCCTATCTGAATATGTTTAGCTATGTGTGTGTCCACTTCATTAATCCACGTCCCAAATAACGTGTTTATGCTCATTGGGGGATGAACGTTAAAAGCTATATGAATTGATCGCCATAACAATTTTACAAGTGGACACTCGAGAAAAAGGTGTTTAATCGACTCATTTTGATCACAAAAACAACACATGGAGTTACCAACCCAATTCCTTTTCATCAAATTATTTTTGGTCAAAATGACTCCTTTGTGGACGAGCCACATAAAGATTTTGATGCGACACGGAATATTAATCTTCCATATGTGCAAAGACCTCGACAATGGCCCGAAATCAATTAAGTTCAAATACATGGATTTCACAGAGAAAATTCCATTCGTGGTTAACTTCCAGCTAATTGTATCTGCCTGGTTTGAAAGTTGAACATCCATCAACCTATGGACCAGGTGCAGTCAAGCATTCCAACGTCCCCCTACAAGGGATCTCCTAAATTGGATATTAAGTGGTACCGAGTTTAATACTGTTACGACATAATCCTCCTTATGTTTCACAATATTATAAAAGGAAAGGTATTGCAGATCGTCTCCCCTAGTCAGGTATCCTCCCAAAATCTAGTAGTGGTACCATTACCAATAGGAACTTCACCCGTTGGAAGAAAGTTACTTTTGTCCTCATTAACCCCTTCCAAAAGGGTGAGTCCGTTGGCCTTGCATTCACCTGGGCTAAAGTCTTAGAGTGTAGGTATTTATTTCGCAAGATTTGTACCCACATGCCCTCGGTCTTAATAGATAGTTTGTATAGCCATTTTCTAAGCAGACATCTATTCTTTGCCTCTAAATTTTCGATCCTTAACACACCTGGTCTTTTGGTCTACACATGATATCCCATCTAGCCAGTCTGTATTTGTTCTTGGCCTCATAGCTTTGCCAGAGGAATCGGGATTTGTGGAAATCTAGTCATTTCCGTACCCTACCGATACTTTAAAGAAAGATAAGAGGAACATCGGCAAACTCGTCAAAATTGAGTTAATCAAAACCAGCCGACCTCCATAAGACATTAGCTTGCCCTTTCAACAACTTAATTTTTTTCTTTCAAATATATCTTCTATACATTTCCATTCTTTGTTTGTTAAACGTCTATGATGAATTGGGATCCCTAGATAACTAAATGGTAAGAATCCCATTTCACAACCGAACAAGTTTCTCTAGTCGTCTTGTTCTTCTTTGGCTCTTCCAAAACAGAACATTTCGCTTTTATTGAAGTTGATTTTTAGCCTAGACAGTTGCTCAAAAAGGCATAAAATAAGCTTCATATTCCTAGCTTTTGCAAGATCGTGTTCCATGAATATAATAGTATCATCCGCTTATTATAGAACGGAGACGCCCCCCTCTCCAAGATGGGGGACGAGTCCTCCTACTTGGTCACTCTCTTTAGCCCGACTAATAAGTACTGCCAACATATCCGCTACAATGTTAACAGCACAGGAGACATGAAGTCCCCCTCTCGTAACCCCTTACGTGCCTGGAAATAATTGCCTGTGTCATCATTGACCTTTATCACGACACTGCCTTTCTGTATGAATGAATCCACCTGTGATCTCCAAGCTTCATTGAACCCCTTCATACGTAAGGCTTGCTGGAGGAAGGGCCATTTGACCTTATCATGCACTTTTTCAAAATCCTCTTTGAAGATAACACGTGCAACGTTTCATGTAGGACCACAACCCCTTATAGGATTTGTCGTCCTGTCATGAAGGCAGTTTGAGTTGGTTGCACAACCGAATGTGCTATCTGTGTCAACCTATTCGTGCCAACCTTTGTAAAATTCTTAAAGCTTACATTGAAAACACAGATCAGTCTAAATTGCTCAATGCGAATAGCTTCCACCGTCTTTGGCAACAACGTTATTGTTCTAAAATTAATACGAGACACATAGCCTGCAATTACCGGCCTTGTTGCACCCTTTCACCATCCGATCATGCAACCGTGAAAAATATTTGGATGCGACCGGCTCTCATCTAAAGATAAGAATTAATTAAATACTAGTATCTAAGTGACATTAGCACAAAAAAAGAAAAAAGAAAGAAAAATCTGCAAAGTTTCACATAAAATCAAATGGCACAGGAGTTAGACGGTACTACTTTGTTAATTTTTATGTCTATATCTATACCAATATAAAAAGACTCAGAGAGGCAGATCTAATTAACCTCGGACATCAAATCATGTCAATCCAACGACCTAGACTGCTTTAATGTCGAGCGCTCAACACGTTTAGCATGCAGTTAATTTCATGCCAAATATAGTGCTAATTACATAGTAACACATAAATAATATCATATTTAATATCCGCATGCACTTAATATACTTTCTGAATTAATGTGCATTGCACGTACACATTGACCAGTAGAAGACCCAAAAGGCAGATCCAACTGATCTTGGCCATTGAACTAAGTCAATCCAACGACCTAGACTGCTCGAATGACG
Organism: Triticum urartu; assembly: GCF_003073215.2. Classification (NCBI taxonomy): domain Eukaryota; kingdom Viridiplantae; phylum Streptophyta; class Magnoliopsida; order Poales; family Poaceae; genus Triticum; species Triticum urartu. The sequence continues at coordinate 525,781,614 of NC_053023.1, forward strand.
AACGTTAAACGTATTTAACGTGCATTTAATATCATACCAAATATTGTAGTAATCACATAATCAACACACAAATAATAGCATAACTAATATCCACGTGCAATTAATATATTACGTAAATATTAACGTGTGTTGCACGTGCGTATTTACTATTAGATGAGAAATAGCATACTCCCCTTTCATCTATATAGGGCTTAATGTGTTTTTCAAGACCGCCTTTAAATATTGACAAGGTTAATAAGACATGAGATGTACAATACTTTAAAAATTATATCATTGGAAGCTCCTTTCATATATGAATTTGCACCAAGAAAAATCTACAGCTGCAAATCAGAGTGACACGTAGGACCAACCAAAGAAAAAAGAGAGAAGTATTTTCCGCAATGAGGGACGCGGCCAGACAGTCAAGATTCCGCTAAAACCATAAACAAAGTAGCTTCACTACCGATCGATCGACGGCCCTAGATTTCCGCTGCGATTAACAATGCCGCGCTGCTGGCACCTGAGTGGATCGTACGAGCTCCCCGACCAAGGCCGCGAGCGGGGTGGGGGCAGCTGCATAGAAATTGAAAAAGAGGGCAGCGAGAAACACGTACGAGGCCAGGGGAGACGAACCCCCCTTCCTTTCCATCCCCCCCTGCTTATAATACTCCCCCACCATCGCCACAACTTGCATGCGACGCCATGACGACTAATACTACCCCTGGCCTCCGGCTGGATGCACTGCATCCAGCCCTCCCTTTCCCCGCCTTCGTTCTTTTTCTTCCTGCTCTCATCTGCCTGTCTGCATCTCCCAGTCCATGAACCAGCGATCGTAGAAGTCCCGGTCGGTGCTGGAGCACTGCCGATGTGCATACCAAGCTTGATGCCCAGGAAAAGATGCTAGCTGATGTGCCATCGGTTTCACCAGGTAGACATACACATGCTTCGATTTTTACGTTGACATCTGCCTATGCATGTGATGGTATATCTATTTTTGTCGGTGTGTACGTACCTTGCTTACATACATACACACGGATCAGTAATTGCATGCTTGGATTGTACTACTCGGGGACTCACGGATGAATTAGTAATGAGTATATATTTGATTGCTATTTTTGTCCTACCTATATAGTTAGGGATTCTTTCCCAGATACTAGATGTAATTAGTAATGGTTGTGTTAGTTGGGAACTGGTCTTTGGGGTAATCATTTCGCCCTGTTTACTCGTAGGAAAATTTAGGGGCTGGCCGGGTCCCTTTTCTGAAAGAACAAGGAATGCCATTTTGTCTACTTTATGATGTTGTCCTCCCTTTTTCTATGGCTTTACAGAGTTTTCTTCTTGAAATGTAGTAAAACGGAACCTCTAGCGGTATACATACACGTAAAGCTTACGCAAGGAAAAGACTGGTTACTGAGTAGCTTGATTGCTTCACATGCTGATAAGATATCCTTTTTCGCAACAATCCACAGGATTTGTAGATTGCCAGATCTGATCTGATTCAGCGAGAATTCTGAGCTACCAAAGCTGCTTCGACTCAAAGCTCTACCACTGCCCTATCTTGCACTTTAAGAAGACTCGATCGTCACGGAAAGAGCAGAGAGAGGTATCAAATTCCATGCTAGCTCCTCATGTTCTTGAGCGCAAGAAATGAGTCTTCCGAGTCGGAGGACATCCAAGAATTGATCAACAGTGGCCTCAAGTGCAACGCATCCACGCCAGCCGACGACATGGAGAGCGGCAGAGGCGGGGCACGAGCTGCCGGAAGCACGTCGTCGTCATCGCCCCTGCCCATGGTTCTGCCGTCCGAGCAGAAAGCACGGTACAGCACGGAGGAGGATCCCAGTCGTTGCAGCTGCAGCGATAGCTTCTTCGGCAAGTACTTTTCATTCCTCCTGCTCATGTTCGTCACCGCGTCGCTGGTGATCCTCCCGCTCGTCCTGCCACCGCTGCCTCCGCCTCCGTCGATGCTGATGCTGGTGCCAGTGGCAATGCTGGTGATGCTCCTGGTGCTGGCGTTCATGCCGACGTCAGGCGGCCGCAGTGCGACGGGCCCGACTGCCTACCTGTAGATAACTAGTACGTCCTTTTCTTGTTTTTTCTTTTGGATTTGGTGATAGGGTAGTCATGGAATCAAGTTTATGCCCATCAGTTGAAGCCTAGAAGGTACCTGCTGCTTTTCCCCGTATACTAAATGAGTATTTATCATGGGATTTGTCCAGCTAAATGAGGCCTTTGGTCAGAACAACGCCGTGACTAATTTGCGCCTTCTTTATTAACTATGCTTTGCCATATTAACACGAAACATTGTAGTACAAGGAGATGAATTTACGTATTTTACCATGATAATTGATGTTGTCATTTTCAAAAGCCATTTAATTTCTTGAATACAGAGGGCTCACTATGGTTCGAGGCTTCCAGCACCTGATTGTGAAATTTTTATTATTTTTTAATATCAATAAGCCTTCGTTATTCTCACTTGTTTCTTGTGATACCAGGCAATAGCTTTCATGTATGTTTACAGCTGCTACATAAAACATGCACCCACTTGATAACATGCATCATTTGAAGATTTCAACATGCCACTGATCATGATTTTCTTGCATACCATCTAGGAATTTCTTTGCTTCAGCAACTTGTTTTCCCATGATCGTTCCTCCTGCGACAGTGTCAAGCATGTTCTTTGATAAAAGATTTAAAGTTTTATAAAAACATGAATAATTAACCATTCTTTCATGTCATGGTTAGTACAATTCTTAACAACTTCTTTAATACGTTCCCACATAAGCGCTAGTGGCTTCCGGTCTTCCTGCTTGAAACATGTAATATTAGCATGTAGATGCATGGTTTTGTAAGCAGAAAATAGGTAATGTTAGCCTTTCCTCTTAATTAAAAATGATTAAGCATAAATTTTACTGCATTGAGATCAATATCTTTTATGTAAGCTGTGTCAGAAAGCTCAGTAAAAGTATGTAGATGCACACCCGCGTCTTCTGAAGCAGATCCTCCAAACTGGTTTAGCTGAACCCTAGTAAGTAGGTTCGGTTTTATTTTTTTTAGAACGAAGGCTTGCGAAGAGCCCGGCTTTGAATTAACAAAGCCATCAACCGGCCAGGAAATACAAACACACACGCACACCCCACGACCAAACGATACAAGGGGACACTCTAGGAGGCTTACAACTCAACGGGTCGCACAAGCTCAAAAAAATTACAGGAAAACAAAGCTCGAAGCTTGTCCTAGCCGAAGACTACAGCCAAACAGCCATCTAGGGATGAGGCACACACGAGCATGACGAGGACCTGCTTGCAACAGAGTGTGGCAAGTGAGCCCGACCAACGCCCAAGTAGAAAGACAACACACATCCGCCGTCTCTCTCGCCGCAGAGGGACCCTTCCCTCTCGCCATGGCTCGCAAGGTGCCGTACCCGGTGATGAAGCTATGTACCTAGGGTAGGGTCATGGACCTGTCCAACTTACCCTCCCCAAGGACATCTCTACAAAGAATCAGAAACAGTCGAAGAGAAACCATCAACCACTCGACCGTGGAGATGCACTCACTTCGACCACCTTGAAGACACTCGACCACCAGAAGATGAGGAACCCTCCACTCTGCAATGGTCAGGACTTAAACCATAGCATTATGAGCATTTATGACGCTTTACTATAGACGTTACCAGTAACGCCTTTCCTTTATGAACATTGAATCCTGTGTAATGGAGGGGAGCTGGGGTCCTGCCGCACTTTATATAAGTCACCCCCTCCTCTGAGACAGGGGTTGGCATCTTTTGTAAACTCACACACACACACGTATAATCCAGTCAACCGCCTCAGAGCACCGAGACGTAGGGTTGTTACTTCCTCCGAGAAGGGCCTGAACTCGTAAAACTCGCGTGTACAACTTCTTCATAGCTAGGATCTTGCCTCCTCATACTTACCCCCCATTCTACTGTCAGTCTTAGATCCACGACAGTTGGCGCCCACCTTGTGGCAGGTGTCTTAGCGACTTATTGGAGAAGTTGCAATTTTTTCCGATCCCCATCACCATGATTCCAGGCAGAGGTTTGACTGAGGGCCGCGAGATCCGTCTCGGCGCGCTCGTGTTTGTCGCCGATGACTCCGCTTGGCTTCAGGAGGCACCACTCGACGTCGACGCGCTCCCCGCCCGCGGGGCGACGCACTTTCACGCGTGCGTCCGCGGCGTCCTCCTGCGGCAACCGTCGACCCAGTACCAGTCGACTCCAACGGCTTTCTCCCTCCCCGCGACCTGCCGGAGCAAGCGCACCGGCCGGTCGAGACTTCAACGGTGGGTGAAGCATGCGGTGGCCCGCCAGTCCGCCACCCCTCAAGTCGCGGCGATCGAGCCCGACGAGTCTCTCTACGGCCTGTTCGATCTGTCGACTGGCTCCGTAGAGACTGCATCCGAGTGCGGCAGCAACGACTCGGCAGCGGAAGTCCTGGTGGTCAATGGACCACGCGGCCCTCCTGGCTTCGATCGTGAAGACGGAGGTGACGGGAACGGAGGTCCGTCGCGCGTTCACGAGGAGTACCGCCCCGAGCCTCTCTCCTCGCAGCAGAGAGAAGAACTTCGTCGCCGAAACATGGATGCCCTGCTTACTCCTATAGTTGGAGATACACCCGAGACCCAGGCCTTGGAGCAGGCTCGCCTGGCCAATCTGGCTGAGCGCACTCGACTGGAGAACCTCCAGCGCGCACTCGACGATCACGCTCGTGAACGTGCTCCTGAGTCCAGCCGACGCCAGCTTTTTCCACCTCCGGCTCAGGTATACCGAACACCGATCCAAAACCTAGCAGCTGCTGCCCGAATAGCAGAGTCGATTCAACCTTCCCAGTCAGAAGCTGGCCGAGGTCTGGCGCAGATCAGGGCCTTGCTCCGGGCAGCAGGAGAGCAGAATACGGCCGTGTCTCAGTCGCGGGATAGGATCCATAGCAGATATGTGGTCGCAGATACGGTCCAGTCGGCCCATAGCCCGAGAGCGCCCCCGAGGCGTGAGGGACGTGGAGAGCGGCGTGATCAGTACAGAAACCAGGAGCAGTATGATCATCGAGCCGATCGCGATGGTCGCCGTCGAGTGCCCACGCCTCCTCCAAGGAGTGGGTCATACGTGCCGCGGCCACATGAAGACAGACGCCCTAACAGCGTCAGAAGAGGTATTCCAGTCGACCCCAGGGAGCCAGGCTTTGATGCGAGATCTATTCTCGTGCAGGGCTTGGTTGACAGAAACAGAGCTCACGGAGATGGCCATGACAGAGGCCCGCAAACCAGCAATAGGGTGCATGTCTCTGGCCCAGAGTGCTTCAGCAGAGCTATCAGAGCTGCAGTGATTCCCCCCAACTTCAGGTTGGCGACTGGAGTCAGTAAGTTCACCGGAGAGTCCAAGCCTGACACCTGGCTCGAAGACTACCGAGTGGCTGTCCAGATTGGTGGCGGCAATGATGAGGTGGCCATGAAACACCTTCCTCTGATGTTGGAGGGCTCGGCTAGAGCGTGGCTGAATCAGTTGGCACCTGGCAGCATCTATACTTGGGAAGATCTCGCCCGAGTGTTTGTTAGAACGTTTGAGGGAACTTGCAAACGGCCAGCAGGTTTGACAGAATTACAGTGTTGCGTCCAGAAACCGAATGAAACTTTGAGAGATTATATCCAGAGGTGGATCACCCTGCACCACATGGTGGAAGATGTGTCTGATCATCAGGCAATTTGTGCTTTCAAGGAAGGCGTCAAGTACCGGGAGTTGAATCTGAAATTCGGTCGGACAAGAAACATGACTCTGACTCGGATGATGGAAATTGCCACCAAGTATGCCAATGGTGAAGAGGAAGAGCGACTGTGGAGCGGCAAGCACAAAGCAGTCGCCCACGAAGCCGGAGGAGGAAACTCCAGTCGGAAGCAAAAACGCAAGGCCGAACCAGCTGCTCCGGGTGAGGCCTTGGCTGTGGTTCAAGGAAAGTTCAAGGGGAATCCCAAAGGGCCGTGGAACCCCAAGAAAGTAAAAGATCAAGATGGAAATGACGTGTTGGATCTACCGTGCCACATCCACACCAAAAAAGATGAAGAAGGTAATTTCATTTACCCAAAGCATACCACTCGACAGTGTCGGCTCCTGATCCAGCAGTTCCGAGAGAAACAACCCAAGGAAAAGGAGAAGGAGGCAGACAAGGCTGAGAGTGAAGGAGAAGATGATGATGGTTATCCTCATGTGAATTCCACTCTGATGATTTTTGCTGATGTTGAAAACAAGAGTCGATTGAAAGTCATCAACAGAGAAGTGAACATGGTCGCTCCGGCGACACTCAGTTACTTGAAATGGTCGCAGACTGCCATTATGTTCGACCAGTCTGATCATCCAGCGCACATCGCCACCCCTGGGAGGCAAGCGCTGGTGGTCGACCCGATGGTCAAAAGCACTCGACTGACAAAGGTCCTGATGGACGGTGGCAGTGGCTTGAACATTCTGTATGCAGAAACGTTGAAATGAATGGGCATTCCGATGTCCAGACTTAGTGAAAGCCATATGAGTTTCCATGGGGTCATCTCAGGCAAGAAGGCTGCGTCCCTCGGTCAGATTGCACTTGACGTGGTTTTCTGTGATGCCAAAAATTACCGCAAAGAAAAGTTGACGTTTGAAGTCGTGGATTTTCAGAGTGCGTATCATGCAATTCTGGGCAGGCCAGCTTATGCACGATTCATGGCTCGACCTTGTTACGTGTAGCTCAAACTGAAGATGCCTGGTCCCAGAGGAGTGATCACTGTCTCTGGTAATCGGAAAAAGGCGGAAGAGTGTTTCCAGAAGGGCTCAAAGATCGCCGATGCCCAGATGGCCGTGGTAGAATTGCAAGAATACCAGAAAAATGCAGACCCGAGTGACTTGCTGCGAGCCAAGAAGCCAGCCACAGATTCAACATTCCAGTCGTCTGGCGAGACGAAGTCTGTTCACATTCACCCGCCGGACCCCAATGCAGCTCCGACCCACATTTCGACCACACTCGACTCAAAATAGGAAGAAGCGCTCATCCAGTTCCTCCGTGAGAACTGGGACATCTTTGCATGGAAGCCTTCTGACATGCCAGGTGTTCCCAGGGGACTAGCTGAGCATCGTTTGTGAGTCGACCCGAAAGTGAAACCAGTCAAAGAGCATCTTCGACGGTCTGCCGTCCAGAAAAGAAAAGCAATCGGCAAAGAGGTGGCTCGGCTTTTGGCAGCTGAGTTTATCCGAGAGATTTACCACTCCGAGTGGTTAGCCAATGTTGTCATGGTCCCAAAGAAAGATGACTCACTCCGCATGTGCATCAATTTCAAGCATATCAATCGGGCCTGCCCGAAAGATCACTTCCCTCTCCCTCGCATCGATCAGATAGTCGATTCGACTGCTGGGTGTGAGTGTTTGTCCTTTTTGGATGCCTACTCCGGGTACCACCAGATCCGTTTGTACGGACCCGACAAAATAAAGACATCTTTTATCACCCCGTTTGGGTGCTTCTATTATGTCACAATGCCATTCGGCTTGAAGAATGCCAGAGCCACATTTATGCGGATGATTCAGAAGTGCCTGCTCACTCAGATCAGTCGGAATGTGGAAGCATACATGGATGACATTGTGGTCAAGTCACGTAAAGGTCCCGACCTGCTGCCCGACCTCGCTGAAACCTTTGCCAACCTCCGAAGGTATGATATCAAGCTCAATCCATCAAAGTGCACGTTTGGAGTTCCAGGCGGCAAGTTACTCGGTTTTCTTGTTTCTGAACGAGGAATCATTGCTAACCCAGAGAAAGTAGGCGCGCCCTGTGCGTGTGCATGATGTCCAGAAGCTCACGGGTTGCTTGGCCGCCCTAAGTCGATTCATTTCTCGCCTCGATGAAAAGGCGCTGCCTCTTTACCGACTGATGAAGAAATCAGATAATTTCGTTGGACTCCAAAAGCTGATACAGCATTCGCAGAGCTAAAAGCCCTGCTTTCCACCCAGCCGGTGCTTGCTGCTCCAGTCAGCAAAGAGCCTCTATTGCTTTATATAGCAGCCACTGGACAAGTCGTCAGTACAATACTTACGGTCGAGTGGGAAGAAGAAGGAAAAGCGTACAAAGTCCAACGCCCAGTTTATTATATTTCTGAAGTCTTGACCCTGTCAAAGTAGAGATATCCTCACTATCAGAAGCTTGTCTATGGAATTTACATGACCACGAAGAAGGTTGCACACTACTTCTCAGATCACTCTGTTACAGTCGTCTACAACGCTCCATTGTCAGAGATTCTGCACAACAGAGATGCAACTGGTCGAGTGGCAAAATGGGCGATTGAACTCCTTCCCTTGGATATCAAGTTTGAGGCAAAGAAAGCTATCAAGTCCCAAGCAATAGCAGTCCTCGCCGAGTGGATCGAACAGCAACTGCCGACTCAAGTTCACTCTGAGCACTGGACCATGTTCTTTGACGGATCCAAGATGTTGAACGGTTCTGGTGCTAGAGTAGTTCTGGTATCCCCCTAAGGAGACAAGCTCAGATATGTCCTCCAGATTCATTTTGATTCCTCCAACAATGAAGCAGAATATGAAGCACTCTTGTATGGGTTGCGCATGGCCATCTCACTCGGCGTCCGTCGCCTCATGGTCTATGGCGACTCAGATTTGGTAGTTAATCAAGTGATGAAGGAGTGGGACGTCAGAAGTCCAGCCATGACTGGTTACTGCAATGTGGTGAGAAAGCTTGAGAAGAAGTTCGAAGGGTTAGAACTCCACCACGTCCCCCCAATTGAAAAATCAAGCAGCCGATGAATTGGCAAAGATAGGTTCCAAGAGAGAAGCCATTCCCAGCAATGTGTTCTTGGAGCATATTCACACGCCGACAGTTCAGGAAGACCCTTTCACTGAAGAGCCCCCGCAACCCAAGAGCGCCACGGATCCGATTGAAGTCGAGGTCCTAGCTGTGGTCGACCTGATCATGGAGGTTCTGGCCGTTACCCCCGACTGGACGGTGCCCTACATTGCGTACATCCTCAGGAAAGAGCTCCCAGAGGATGAAGAAGAAGCTCGACAGATCGTTTGTCGATCCAAAGCTTTTACTGTGATAAGAGGGCAGCTGTTCAGGGAAAGTGTGACTGGAGTCGGTCAGAAGTGCATAACACCAGAAGAAGGTCGAATGATCCTCAATGACATCCACTCGGGGACCTGTGGTCACCATGCGTCCTCTTGGGCCATCGTGGCTAAAGCATACCGAGCTGGATTCTATTGGCCACAAGCAAATGAGATGGTGAAAGATATAGTCGACATATGTGAAGGATGTCAATTTTACTCGGATATGTCTCACAAGCCAGCGTCAGCCCTGAAGACCATCCCCCTCGTCTGGCCCTTCGCTGTTTGGGGACTGGATATGGTTGGACTGCTGAGAACCGGCAAAAGCGGCTTCACTCACGTGCTCATTGCAGTCGACAAGTTTACCAAATGGATCGAAGCCAAACCTATCAAGAACCTTGATGCTAGCACCGCTGTCAGTTTTATCAGGGAATTGACATTCAGATATGGAGTCCCACATAGCATCATCACGGACAACGAGTCGAACTTCGATTCCGATGAGTTTAGAGCTTTCTGCGCCTCTCAGGGCACTCGAGTCGACTATGCTTCTGTCGCTCACCCGCAGTCGAACAGACAAGCAGAAAGAGCCAATGGCCTAATTCTCAAAGGACCGAAACCCCGACTGATGCGTGATCTCAAACACGCAGCAGGTGCTTGGGTTGATGAACTTTCGTCAGTTCTGTGGGGCCTAAGGACAACTCCTAATCGGTCGACTGGAAGAACTCCTTTCTTCTTAGTTTATGGAGCCGAAGCTGTTCTGCCAAGTGACTTGCTCCACAATGCACCCCAAGTTGAACTCTTCTCCGAAGCGGAAGCAGAGCAGGCCCGACAAGATTCAGTCGATCTCCTAGAGGAGGAAAGAGAGATGGCCTTGATCCGCTCGACCATTTATCAGCAAGACTTGCGTCGATTCCACGCCAGGAATGTGAGGGGTCGGGCCTTTCAAGAAGGAGACTTGGTTCTTCGAGTGGATCAGCAGAAACCACACAAGCTCGCTCCAACTTGGGAAGGCCCCTTCATCGTCACCAAAGTTCTCCACAACGGAGCATATCATCTTTACAATATCAAGCATCAGAAAGACGAGCCACGGGCTTGGAACCCGGAGCTGCTCCGCCCCTTTTATACTTAAACACTCGCTCGAATAAAATGTAATAAGCAACACCTTTTGTAATTCGTTTATCAAAGACAAGAGCTTACGGTTCTCTCATTCGATTGTGTTGTTCTTATTTACTTTTGAAATCCCCCAGTGGGTGGGCTTAGTCGCGAATCCATTCCGCCTAAGTCCGAAAAAATCCTACCGAGTGGAGAGCAACCCTCCCACTCGGGGGCTTAGCTGCAGTCGAGCACTCGCCTAAGTTCTCTTACTAAGAGACTTAACGGCAGTCCAGCACTCGCTTAAGTTTGAAAAAATTCTACCTAGTGGAGAGCAACCCTCCCACTCGAGGGCTTAGCTGCAGTCGAGCACTCGCCTAAGTTCTCTTACTAAGAGACTTAACGACAGTTGAGCACTCGCCTAAGTTTGACAAAATCCCACCGAGTGGAGAGCAATCCTCCCACTCGGGGGCTTAGCTGCAGTCGAGCACTCGCCTAAGTTCTCTCACTAAGAGGCTTAACGGCAGTCCAGCACTCGCCTAAGTTTGAAAAAATCCCACCGAGTGGAGAGCAATCCTCCCACTCGGGGGGCTTAGCTGCAGTCGAGCACTCGCCTAAGTTCTCTCACTAAGAGACTTAACGGCAGTCCAGCACTCGCCTAAGTTTGAAAAAATCCCACCGAGTGGAGAGCAATCCTCCCACTCGGGGGCTTAGCTGCAGTCGAGCACTCGCCTAAGTTCTCTCACTAAGAGACTTAACGGCAGTCCAACACTCGCCTAAGTTTGAAAAAATCCCACCGAGTGGAGAGCAATCCTCCCACTCGGGGGCTTAGCTGCAGTCGAGCACTCGCCTAAGTTCTCTCACTAAGAGGCTTAACGGCAGTCCAGCACTCGCCTAAGTTTGAGACCCATCCCCATCCGCAAGGACGACGAGGTGCAAGTCGACTGCAACCTTCTCCTTCGGAGCCGCGGTGCAAATACAACATACGCTCCATCCCTATCCGCAAGGACGATGAGGTGCAGGTCAACTGCAACCTTCTCCTTCGGAGCCGCGGCACAAATACAACGTCCGCTCCATCCCTATCTGCAAGGACGACGAGGTGCAGGTCGACTGCAACCTTCTCCTTCAGAGCCGCGACACAAATACAACGTCCGCTCCATCCCTATCCACAAGGGCGACGAGGTGCAGTGAGCAAAGTCCATCCGGGGGCAAACACAAGCACATTTGGAGATAAACCAAATTCAAATAAATCCTAAAAGGTTCCAAGCAACAAATCAAAAGTACTCAGGCTCCAAGCCCGAAGGAGTTTAACGGTTACAGAAACCACTCGGCATTCCGAGGCAAATTTAAAGTGTATCCAAGTTTCATAAGATTGTTCACTCGGTCGGAGGAGGGTTGGCAGGCTCCACGAATGAGTCCAGATCGATCCCATCAGCGATCCGAGTGGCGGCAGCAATGAAAGTCTCCATGAAGGACTGGAAGTCATGCTTTTTGGTGTTATCAACTTTGATTGCAACCAGCTTGTCTTCACGAGCCTCCTTGCAATGGACTCGCACCAAGGACAGCGCCACATCAGCACCACACCGGGCGGAGGATTTCTTCCATTCTTGCACTCGGTCAGGGATCTCGTTCAGACGAGTCATCAGAGATTCCAGATCATTTTGAAGCGTCGCCCCTGGCCAAAGCGTCGAGTCGATTCGAGAGACAACCTCCTTCAGGTGTGCGAGGTAGCTTGTGGCGCTGGCGATACGGGACTCCAGTCGGAGCATGTTCATCGCAGTTTCGTCGCAGACTGGAGAAGCGATAGGGTCCAGACCCGTCTCGACCCTTCCAGTTTCTTCGTCGAAGTCTTGGCAGAGTTCTGCAGCCAAAAGCCAGTCCATCAACTGAGCAAGACCCAATTGCAAGCATCAACACAGTCGGATTAAAAGAAATACCTTCCAGCACGAGATAAAGCTTCTTGGCGAGGGTCCTCAGATAAGCTTCTGTGTCATTCCTCTTGCGGATCGCAGACTCCAACTTTTCATTCAGGACGACCTTGTCCTTCTTCAGGCTGGTCACTTCGCGGTTAGCTTCATTAAGACAAGATTTCAGTCTATTCACCTCTCCTTCAAGCGTTCCGACTGAAGCAAGCTTCTTGTCTGCAAGAGCAGTTTTGTCTTGGGCTGCTTTTTGCGCGGCGGCGAGGTCCGAGTCCTTCTTGTCCAGAGCCAACTTCATTTTCTCTGCAAAAGAAATAATCGAATCAAAGAAGAGATCAAAGAGATATATTGAAATTCAGTCGGCAATCAGTTACCTTCCATACCAGCGGCCTTGTCTTGAGCTTTTTTCAGATTTTGCTGAGCCAATTCCAAGTCTAAGTTGAGTTGCCTCTGCTTCTCTTCGAGTTCGGCAAACTTGGAGATAAGAGTACAAGACTTCTGCAGGGGGGCAAGAGACAGATCAATCGATAGGTTCGAAGGCAGTTTATTTCTGAGTGAATAAAACCTAAAGAAGGGGCAACAAGATGTTCAGACCCCAGTCGACTGCTAGCAGTCGACCGCGGTCTCGGGGACTACACCCAGTGGGTGCACTTGGCGTGCCCCCACCGGTTCTGATCCGACTCGACCGGCCCGCCGGAGTCGAGTGCAAGGAGTAAAAAAAAAGAGAGAGAAAGAACAATTGCGCCATCAAGAAAGAAGAACTCAGACCACAGTCGACTGCTAGCAGTCGACCACGGTCTCGGGGACTACACCCAGTGGGTGCACTTAGCATGCCCCCACCAGTTCTGGTCCCACTCGCCCATACCTAGTGGAAGAGCGAAACTACCAAAAACGACAGCGACACCCAGTGGATGCTCTAATTCGACGTGAACACCAGGAGATTGTGCAGAAGAAGATTTTTCGAGAACAAAAACAGTCGGAAAGTCTACTCACATGGACATTGGCCCGAAGGGCAGCACTAGCGTCGTAGGCAGCCTGACTGCTCTCGTGCACTATCTTCACCCGCTCCATCATCATATCAGCCTGTCGGATGGCTTCTGCAGCCGCTTCCGACTGGTTGTCTGGGACGGGGTAGCTGGTGAAAAAGTGTGCAGACGACCCAGGTGCGGCTGCTTGAAGCTCTGTGTTGTGGAGTTGGATAGTTGAAGGAACCACAGGCGCGGTCGACCGCGTGGGATGCCCACTCGGCAAGGGTGCAGCGAATGTCACAGTGGCCCTGCCCGCGTCTTCAGCTTGACGGACGGGAGGCGTTGCAGTTGGTTCTTGCCGAGTCACCCTGCCAGCTGTTACCTTCTTGCTCTTCCTAGGCTTAGGAGCCACATCTTCGTCGTCATCCGGAAGATCAATGATGTTAGGTGGAGCTGCGAGACAGAACATTCGACCCCAAGTGAACCACTCGACCCTAAAAGGATCAAGAATCAAAATCGCAAGAGTTTATACCTGGGTTGGAGGTTACTGCATCCTCCATTTCCTCGTCCCGGTACTGGTATGAAGAGGTCCCTGACGTAGCAGCACTGCAAAGGCCAGCATTCAATCGGTTACACCCAGTTAATCGAATCCACATAAAGGACAAGTCAGATGGTTACCCGGAGATAGTAGGAACGGTTACTTTGATCCTGGGCAAAGCTTTTGGCAGTTTGGAGGAGATGGCTTTCGACACTTTCGGCGCTGGGGGCGGCGCGACCTTAGATTGCTTTGGAGCCTTCTCAGTCGGCGTCGGGGAAGACATCCTGGGGCGCTTCGAGGACTGCCCGATTGGCGCAGCCACCAAGTCCGGAGCGCTTGCTGGGTCATGAGTGTGCTTGGACCTCCTCTCCCTGCGACGAGGCGAGTCGACTTCTTCCTCATCAGTCGATTCATCGCTCTCCTTGTCCTCCTCGGCTTCCGAATGCTCCTCGCCGCTCTCGCCCCCGCTCCCTTCTTCTTCAGCGCCCGGGTCCTGCACTCCGTTGGGCATCGAGTACATTTCAATGAGGGCCTGAAAGGATAACAATCAAAGGACATTCAGTCGATCACAAACGGGACATCACATGGTGAATCGGAAAGATACTTGATAAAACAGAAATATACCTGCTCCGGCTGGTGCGAGTTGTCGAATGGAATCACCCTCCTGGATCCCCGAGGGTTGTCTTTGTTGCCAGTGATTCCCCTCAACCAGTTCTCCAAGATATCCTTGCTAACCTCCTCCGGGTGGATCCGAGTGGTATCCTCGAGCCCAGAGTACATCCACATTGGATGATCGCGCGCCTGAAGAGGTTGGATGCGTCGACCGAGAAAGACCTCTAGCAGATCCATCCCGGTCACTCCGTCGCGGACAAGCTGGACGACCTGTTCAACCAGCTCCTTGACCTGCGCCTTCTCTTCTGGAACTACCTTCAGGGGAGCAGGCTTCTCCACTCGAGCCAAGGAAAAAGGAGGAAGTCCAGTCGACTTGCCAGGGGTTGGCTGATCCTTGCAGTAAAACCAAGTCGACTGCCAGCCCTGGACCGAGTCAGGAAGGATCATGGCTGGGAAAGTACTCTTGCTCCTCATCTGGATCCCCAGGCCACCGCACATCTGGATCACCCGCGTCCTCTCATCACTCGACTTGGCCTTTTTGACCGACTGGGAACGGCAAGTGAAGATGTGTTTGAAAAGCCCCCAGTGCGGTCGACAGCCCAAGAAGTTTTCACACATGGACACGAAAGCGGCCAGATAGACTATGGTGTTCGGAGTGAAATGGTGGAGCTGAGCCCCAAAGAAGTTCAAAAAACCCCGGAAGAAAGGGTGGGGAGGCAGTGAGAATCCCCGATCTATGTGGGTTGCGAGGAGGACACACTCACCCTCTCTAGGCTGCGGCTCGGTTTCATCCCCCGGGAGCCGAGCCGACTTGTGAGGGATCAATCCCCCCTCCACCAGGTCGTCGAGATCATCCTGCGTGATTGCCGAGCGGATCCAGTCGCCCTGGATCCAGCCCACCGGCAGGCCGGACCTCGACGAGGATTCGCCCTGGCTGGTCCGCTTGCCCCTCACCTTTGCGGTCACCTTGTTTGCGCGTTCCAGCGCCGCCGTCTTCTCCTTCCCCATGGTGACGGGTCAAGCTCGAACAGAGGTCCGACGACGAAGCGGAAGCGAGAGTGGCGGAGAGATCAGGGGAAAGAGAAGAGAGAATGGGAGCACGCGGAGCAGGGGCCTGGCCCGAGACCTTTTATAAGGCCTTTCACCGAGTGGCTGACTGGTGGACCCAAGAGATCTAAAAAAATCCCGCAACAGTCGCGCGCGCAGTACGTCGCAAAAAAGGTGGCGCGGGGATCGAGGAGACTTGCCCAATCTGCCCCGATAACTTCGGTTCCGCCCGTCTAGCGCACTTCCCAAAATTCGAATCCCGCGAGATCCGCGGAGAGCAGAACAACCTGTCAGACTGAAGACAAACACCCTCTACATCATCATTCGGAATTTTACCATGAAAGTTCACTCGACAACAACCAAGAATGGACCAAGGCGATTGAGAAAGGAGTCGACGCCGTCACCTCAACTCATTGTTCCAGACAAGGCATATTCATAGCACAAAGAGTGGGTCGGAAGTGTTCTCAACCCCTGATCCATTCGGGGGCTAATGATGAAGCTATGTACCTAGGGTAGGGTCATGGACCTGTCCAACTTACCCTCCCCAAGTACATCTCTACAAAGAATCAGAAACAGTCGAAGAGAAACCATCAACCACTCGACCGTGGAGATGCACTCACTCGACCACCTTGAAGACACTCGACCACCAGAAGATGAGGAACCCTCCACTCTGCAATGGTCAGGACTTAAACCATTGCATTATGAGCATTTATGACGCTTTACTGTAGACGTTACCAGTAACACCTTTCCTTTATGAACATTGAATCCTGTGTAACGGAGGGGAGCTGGGGTCCTGGCGCACTCTATATAAGCCACCCCCTCCTCTGAGATAGGGGTTGGCATCTTTTGTAAACTCACACATACACGTATAATCCAGTTGACCGCCTCAGGGCACCGAGACGTAGGGCTGTTACTTCCTCCGAGAAGGGCCTGAACTCGTAAAACTCGCGTGTACAACTTCTTCATAGCTAGGATCTTGCCTCCTCATACTTACCCCCCATTCTACTGTCAGTCTTAGATCCACGACACCCGGCGGACTTGAGAGACGCTCACCCTAGAGAAGGGGACGTGCCAGCTTCGAGACGTGGAGTAGCCACAGCACATCACCACTTGAACATTCGAGCACTCCGCGACTGCCGCATCGCCACAACCTAGAATGCCTGAGAGCTGCAGGAAAACCACCAGGTGCAGCTACTGAAGAAAGGCGACAGAGGCATCAAGTAAACCGATAGGCCACCGAGGAGCATTGCCAGGCAGCCGACGGGGACACCTACAGCCATGCCGAACCTCGTGACACCGCCGTCACCGGACCACCCAAGCTCCGACATATGAATCCCTCACCTGAACGCAACCCTCCCCAGGCGGCGCCCCCAAGGAAGACACGATGCATAGCGCGCCGTCGCCGCCCAATCCAAGCCGGATTTTGGGCTTTCACCCGGGAGGAGGAACAGGGGTGGAAAGGGGTAGGACCTCTGCAGCACCTCCAAGGAGGAGACGGCGTCGGGGACGTCGCTGCTGCCAGGCCGGCCAAGCCGGCCAACGGTTTCCCGCGGCCCAAAACCAGACCACCGGTCACCCACCCACATCATACTGGTGCTCGGATGGAGGCTGGCGAGCAGCGGCGGGGACGAGGGAGACATGGGAAAGGAGCCAACCTCAGATCTGACGAGGAGGGGAAGACCTCCGCGCCGCCGCCGCCACCCACCGTCGTCTCACCACCCGCGTGGTCGAGGCCGTCGGCCAGAGCACCCCGCGAATGACGCCGGCCGAGAAGGCGCCGCCACCTCGCCAAGAAGGGCCGCCGTCCCAGATCCGAGGTCCTCCTCGAGGAAACGAGCGACCGAGGCCTCGCCGCCACCATCACGGGAGGCTGCGCGAGCGGATCCGGAGGCTTTCTCAGGTGGTGGCGAGGGAGGCAGGGTGAGGGAGCAGCGGCGCGACGGGGGAACCCTAGTCGCCGCCCGAGTCACCCGAAGCGGACGACGCGGGGGCTGCGCGGGGGGGGGGGGGGGGGGGGGGGGGGGGGGGGGGGGGGGGGGGATTCGTGTGTTTTATGTGGACGCAAAATGTATGAACTGATGATAGTAGGTTCGGTTTTATCTCATATTGGTCAGCTGCAATATCAGATTGTGCAATAGGTGCATGCATATAATCATCATTGAGTGTGGCGAACTTCCCAAGTTTAGTGGTAGCCAAAATACTATATTTTGGGTTTTCTTAACTTGCAAAAAGTAAATTAACAACAAAAGTAAACTAAAAATTAAAACAAAAATAAATAACAAGGACTCTAGTAACCTTACCAGGATAGCAAAATATTCCCTCGGCAATGGTGCCAAGAAAAGGGGTTGATTACCTTTGATCCTGTTTCGGAGAGTAAATTGCCGAAAACCACCACAATTATTGCCTCGGATAGTGCAAGAAACCACCGTTTTCATTAAAGTTTGCCGAAAACACTGATTTTGAGTAATTGTTTTCCAAAAGCACTAAAAACGATGGTTGACCATGTTTTGACACAAAAACTGACAGCGGGGCCCATTCGTTAGTGCCATGTGGCATGGGGTAACAGCCATCCGAGAGGGACGTTGGACCATTTGAATCAGCCGTCAGGTTGATGCGGGGTCCACCTGTTAGCATCTATAGCCCCCTTCCTCTCTCTCATGCATTTCATCCAGCATCTTGCATGCATCGCCAGACGCCACCATCGGTGACTTGGTATGAGCGCCAGCTGGTCGTAGCTCCTCAAGCCGCCAGTCGTGCTGGTGCTGACTGCTACTGGCCACGCAACGCTCATAGCTAGGCGCATGCAGGACATGGCGACTTGCACCATGTGGCAGGGCGCGCGGTGGCGGTGCAATGCAGCGACGACAAGCAGAGCTTGCACACGCAACAACCCGTGGTGCATGACCAGGATAGCTGAGGCGCGCATGGTGCCTGCTCATCGTTGGAGCATGGGTGCGCGCGGAGGAGTGATGACCCACAAGTATAGGGGATCAATCATAGTCCTTTCGATAAGTAAGA
Source organism: Triticum urartu (assembly GCF_003073215.2). Classification (NCBI taxonomy): domain Eukaryota; kingdom Viridiplantae; phylum Streptophyta; class Magnoliopsida; order Poales; family Poaceae; genus Triticum; species Triticum urartu. The sequence goes on from NC_053023.1 coordinate 525,799,872, forward strand.
ATGTCGAACCCAACGAGGAGCAGAAGGAAATGACAAGTGGTTTTTCAGCAAGGTAATTTTTGCAAGCACTAAAATTGTCAGTAACAGATAGTTTGTTAGCAAGATAATTTGTAACGAGCAAATAACGGTAACAGTAAGTAAAGTGCAGCAAGGTAGCTCAATCCTTTTGTAACAAAGAACAGACCAAAACAGTTTCTTATAATAGGCAAAGCGTTCTTGAGGGTACACGGGAATTTCATCTAGTCACTTTCATCATGTTGGTTCGATTCATGTTCGCTACTTTGATAATTTGATATGTGGGTGGACCAGTGCTTAGGTGCTGTTCTTACTTGAACAAACCTCCTACTTATGATTAACCCCCTCGCAAGCATATGCAACTGTGAGAAAAGTATTAAGATAAAAATCTAACCATAGCATTAAACTTTTGGATCCAAATCGACCCCTTACGAAGTAGCGCATAAACTAGGGTTTAAACTTTTGTCACTCTAGCAACCCATCATCTAATAACTACTCCACAATGCATCCCCTTAGGCCCAAATATGGTGAAGTGTCATGTAGTCAACGTTCACATGACACCACTAAGGGAATCACAACATATACATCATCAAAATATCGAACACATATCAAGTTCACATGATTACTTGCAACAAGATTTCTCCGTGACCTCAAGAACAAAGGTAACTACTCACAAATGATAATCATGCTCAAGATCAGAGGGACATTAAATAGCATAATGGATCTGAACATATAATATTCCACCAAATAAACCATATAGTAATCAACTACAAGATGTAATCAACACTACCAGTCACTGACATGTACTAATCTAAGGTTCCAGTATAAATATTGAACACAAGAGATGAACTAGGGATTGAGAGGAGATGGTGTTATTGAAGATGTTGATGGAGATTGCCCTCACCAAGATGAGAGGGTTGTTGGTGATTGATGTCTACTACACAACCTTCTTCTTGTAGACGTTGTTGAGCCTACAAGTGCAGAGGTTTGTAAGACAGTAGCAAATTTCCCTCAAGTGGATGACCTAAGGTTTATCAATCCGTGGGAGGCATAGGATGAATATGGTCTCTCTCAAGCAACCCTGCAACTAAATAACAAAGAGTCTCTTGTGTCCCCAACACACCCAATACAATGGTAAATTGTATAGGTGCACTAGTTCGGCGAAGAGATGGTGATACAAGTTCAATATGGATAGTAGATAATGGTTTTTGTAATCTGAAAATATAAAAACAGCAAGGTAGCAAGTGGTAAAAGTGAGCACAAATGGTATTGCAATGCTAGGAAATAAGGCCTAGGGTTCATACTTTCACTAGTGCAAGTTCTCTCAACAATAATAACATAATTGGATCATATAACTATCCCTCAACATGCAACAAAGAGTCACTCCAAAGTCACTAATAGCGGAGAACAAACAAAGAGATTATTGTAGGGTACGAAACCAACTCAAATTATCCTTTCTGACCGATATATTCAAGAGTCCGTAGTAAAATAACACGAAGCTATTCTTTCCGTTCAATCTATCATAGAGTTCATACTAGAATAACACCTTAAGACACAAATCAACCAAAACCCTAATGTCACCTAGATACTCCAATGTCACCTCAAGTATCTGTGGGTATGATTATACGATATGCATCACACAATCTCAGATTCATCTATTCAACCGACACAAAAAACTTCAAAGAGTACCCCAAAGTTTCTACCGGAGAGTCAAGACGAAAACGTGTGCCAACCCCTATGCATAAGTGAAAGCACAAGTGCTCCCTGGGTGGTTTTGGTAATTAATGTCAACATATCTCTTGTTGGACTAACACTTTTACCTAGTATGTTTCAGATAAGTTCAACAATGGAGTGGCATGGACTAGAGGATGTGAAACCCCTTCAAGATGCTAAGGACAAAGGATTGGCTCAAGCTTCAAGATCAAGACTCTACATTTTCTATTTTAGTGATCCAAGATCACATTGAGTCTATAGGAAAAGCCAATACTATCAAGAGGGGATGAGGTGTTGCTTAATGGCTTGCTTGCTTAAAGTGCTTAGTGATATGCTCCAAAACCCTCAACTACCTTCCCACATCCACATATGACCTAAACCAAAAGTCAAACTCGGCCCCACCGATTCTATCTATCCAGCGCCACCGAGTTTCAGATGTCATAGCCACTGCCACAAACCCTAGCAAATCGGGTCCACCGATAGGGATCTCGGTCTCACCGAGATGGGATTGTAATCTCTCTGTGTATGTCCATTACCAAAATCGCTCTCACCGAGTTTGAGCAATCGGTACTACCGAGATTACAATGCAAACCCTCTAGTTAGCTTATTACCAAAATCGGTCCCACCGAGTTTGTGTAATCGGTCTCACCGAGTTTGCCTGACCAACTCTCTGGTTAGCTTATTACCAAAATCGGTTCTACCGAGTTTGTGTAATCGGTCACACCGAGATTACGTTATGCCCTAACCCTAACCATATCGGTCCTACCGAGTTGCATCTCAGTCCCACCGAAAATCCTAACTGTCACTAAGTTTGCTGAATCGATCCGACCGAGTTTAACCATTCGGTCCCACCGAGTTTGGCAAATTGTGTGTAACGGTTAGATTTTGTGTGGAGGCTATATATACCCCTCCACCCACTCTTCATTCATGGAGATAGCCATCAGAACATACCTACACTTCCAATACACATTTTCTGAGAGAGAACCACCTACACTTGTGTTGAGGTCAAGATATTCCATTCCAACCATATGAATCTTGATCTCTAGCCTTTCCCAAGTTGCTTTCCACTCAAATCCTCTTTCCACCAAATCCAAATCCTGTGAGAGAGAGTTGAGTGTTGGGGAGACTATCATTTGAAGCACAAGAGCAAGGGTTCATCATCAACACACTATTTGTTACCTCTTGGAGAGTGGTGTCTCCTAGATTGGCTAGGTGTTACTTGGGAGCCTCCAACAAGATTGTGGAATTGAACCAAGGAGTTTGTAAGGGCAAGGAGATCGCCTACTTCGTGAAGACTACCGCTAGTGAGGCAAGTCCTTCGTGGGTGACGGCCGTGATGGAATAGACAAGGTTGCTTCTTCATGGACCCTTCGTGGGTGGAGCCCTCTGTGGACTCGCGCAACCGTTACCCTCCGTGGGTTGAAGTCTCCATCAACGTGGATGTACGATAGCACCACCTATCGGAACCACGACAAAAACATCCGTATCTCCAATTGCGTTTGAATACTCCAAACCCTTCTCTTTACATTCTTGCAAGTTGCATGCTTTACTTTCCGCTGCTCATATACTCATTGCATGCTTGCTTGATATGTATTGTGTTTGTTAAACTTGTTCTTAAACTCCACTTAAACTTAAGAATATTAAAAACTGCAACTTTTGACACTTAGTGTCTAATCACCCCCCCTCTAGACACCTTTTCTCGATCGTTTCAATTGGTATCAGAGCTTTGGTCTCCATTGCCTTGGTTTAAACACCATTGGAGGAAGATGGATGTGTCTACTTTGGGGAGTCTTAGACATAGAGTTCCTATTCTTGATGGAGAGTATTTTCATGAGTGGAAAAATGAAATGCTTGAGATTTTCAATGAATATCATTTGAACAAGTACATTACTAGCCCTTGTGCACCTCATGTTCATCCTTTGCACCCTACCCTAGATGAAGATATTGACATGATTCACAATCTTAGAACTGTTGAGCTCATCATTAGAGGCTTTCCTAGAAACTTGATTAGATGTTTGCCTACTCTCAAGTGTTCCTACACCATATGGAGATTTCTTGAGGAACGATTTCCAGATTATTCCTTGAAAAATTTAGACGAAATTCGCCATAAGTCTATTGCCTTGAGTAAGATGAACTCTAGTGATCCTAGCTTTGGTGATTGTCTATTTGAGCTTACCAATCTCATGCGTGCTAAAGGAAATGTTGGAATCATTAGCGATATCATATCTGAAGCTATTAAAATTCATAAAGGTAACCATTGTGATGATCATTTATCTAATGAATTACCCTCTCTAGGAATTGATCAATCACAAGATGATGTTGAACATGGATACTATGATGAAGATGATGATAGTGACTATGATCTTGATGATGCAATGAGGCATTTTGGTCTTATGGCAAATCTTCGCGGCTACATGGCTGGAGGAAAGGAATGGGTCCTTGATAGTGGATGTACTGATCATATGACCGGAGATAAAGATATGTTCCGTGAGCTTGCTAAAAACGACGGCCCTCAAAAATATGTCACTTTTGGTGATAATTCAAAGGGTAAGGTGGTTGGCCTTGGTAAGGTGGCCATCTCACATGATAGCTCCATACAAAATGTCATGCTCGTTGAATCCCTTGGATACAATTTACTTTCAGTTTCTAGACTTGCGGATTTCGGTTTCAATGTCTTATTCACTGAAGTAGATTGCCAAGTGTTTCGTAGAGACAATCATAAAATGGTCTTTACCGGTATACGTAGAGGAGATCTTTACATTGTTGATTTCACTAAAAAGGCTCAACCTAGAACTTGCTTAATTACCAAATCTTCTAAAGGCTGGTTGTGGCATAGAAGACTAGGTCATGTTGGTATGCGAAATCTTGATAAGCTTATTAAAGGTGATCATATCCTTGGAATAAAAGATGTCATATTTGACAAGGATAGACTTTGTAGTGCTTGTCAAGAAGGGAAACAAGTTGGAGGAAGTCACCACGCGAAGAACATCATGACCACAAGAAGACCACTCGAGCTACTTCACATGGATCTCTTTGGTCCAAATGCCTATAAGAGTCTCGGTGGTAACTCATTTGGTCTAGTCATAGTTGATGATTTTTCAAGATTTACGTGAGTGTTCTTTCTTGATGACAAATCGCAGGTCCAAAAGATCTTCAAAAACTTCGCTAGGAAGGCCCAAAATCAGTTTAACGTGAAGATCAAGAAGGTTCGGAGCGACAACGGAAGGGAGTTCAAGCTCGCAAATGTGGACACCTTTCTTGACGAAGAAGGGATTTCACACGAGTTCTCGGCTACGTACACACCTCAACAAAATGGAGTTGTTGAAAGGAAGAACCGGACTCTTATCGAGATGGCAAGAACGATGGTTGATGAGTACAAAATGCCAAAGAACTTTTGGGCGGAAGCGGTTGAGACAGCTTGTCATGCAACAAATCGCTTGCATCTTCACAAGCTACTCGGCAAGACGGCATACGGGCTCCTCACCGGTAACAAACCCCAAGTTGGATACTTTCCAGTATTCGGCTCAAAGTGCTACATTCTTGATAAGCATCGTCGTTCTAAATTTGCTCCTAAATCTCATGAAGGTTTCCTACTTGGTTATGGCTCAAACTCTCACACTTACCATGTCTACAACAATTTCACCCGAAAGGTTGAAGAGACGGTAGATGTGAAGTTTGATGAATCTAACGGCTCGCAAGTAGAGCAATTGCCAATTGATGTAGGAGACAAAGACCCTTCGGAAGCAATTCAAGACTTGTCCATTGGCAAGATTCGTCCAACGGAAGTGAAGGAGAGTACCTCGTCCGTCCAAGTGGAAGCTTCTACCTCACGACAAGGTGAACCAAGAGTTGATACGGAAGCATCCACAAGTGGGACACGCCAAGATGAAGAAAACGAGGAAGCGCACCAAGATGAACATCAACAACCTCCTTCTCCACCATGACAAGAGAACGACAACGTCAACAATAAGGAAGGCCAAGAAGAAGCACAAGATGAAGAGGATGTTCCACCCCGACCCAAGCAAAAGCTTTCACGAGTTCGAGCAAGAATTGCTAAGGATCATCCCGTCGAGCAAATCTACAATGATATCCAAACCGGGAGAATCACTCGCTCTAAAACTCGTTTAGCTAACTTTTGTGAACATTACTCATTCATCTCTAGCATTGAACCTATGAAGGTTGAAGAAGCATTGGAGGATCCGTACTGGATAAACACTATGCATGAAGAGCTACACAACTTTGAGAGAAATCAAGTGTGGACATTGGTCGAGAAGCCCGACAACAACCACAACATCATTGGTACCAAATGGGTGTTTCGCAACAAGCAAGATGAAGATGGACAAGTGGTTCGCAAAAAAGCACGTCTCGTCGCCCAAGGCTACACACAAGTTGAAGGTATGGACTATGGTGAGACATATGCTCCCGTTGCTAGACTTGAGTCCATTCGCATCTTACTTGCTTATGCTAATCACCACGATATCACCTTGTACGAAATGGACATTAAAAGTGCTTTTCTAAATGGCAAAATTGAGGAGGAAGTTTATGTTAAGCAACCTCCTGGCTTCGTCAATCCTAAGAAACCTAATCATGTTTACAAACTTCACAAAGCCCTTTATGGTCTTAAACAAGCTCCTAGAGCATGGTATAAATGCTTGACCAAGTTCCTTATTGAAAAAGACTTTGAAATTGGTAAAATTGATTCTACTCTTTTTACTAAAAGGGTTAATGGAGAACTATTTGTGTGCCAAATTTATGTTGATGATATCATATTTGGTTCAACTAACCCTCATTTTAGTGAGAAGTTTGGAAAGCTAATGTCGGAGAAGTTTGAGATGTCTATGATGAGTGAACTCAAATTCTTTCTCGGTTTGCAAATGAAGAAAACTAAGGAAGGTACCTTTGTATCTCAAACGAAGTACACCAATGACTTATTCAAGAAGTTCAATATGCAAGAATGCAAAGGTATGACTACACCCATGCCTACTAGTGGACATCTTGATTTGACCAAAGATGGTGAACCGGTTGATCAAAAGGTTTATCGCTCTATGATTGGTTCGTTGTTATATCTACGTGCCTCTCGTCCCGATATTATGCTAAGTGTGTGCATGTGTGCACGATATCAAGCTGCTCCTAAAGAGTGTCATCTTAAGGCTGTGAAAAGGATAGTGAGATACCTAATCCATACACCAAATTTTGGCATTTGGTATCCTAAGAGGTCCTCTTTTGATCTTGTTGGCTACTCTGATTCGGACTATGCCGGAGACAAGGTTGATAGAAAATCCACTTCGGGTACTTGTCAATTCCTTGGTAGATCTCTTGTGTCTTGGTCTTCCAAGAAACAAAACTCGGTATCCTTATCCACCGCCGAAGCGGAATACATTGCCGCTGGTTCATGTTGTGCTCACTTACTTTGGATGACCCAAACTCTTAAAGATTATGGGATATATGTGAAACATGCTCCATTGCTATGTGACAATGAAAGTGCTATTAAGATTGCTCACAATCCCGTGCAACATTCTCGAACTAAGCATATTGAAGTTCGTCATCATTTCATTCGAGATCATGTTGCAAAAGGGGACATTAACCTTAAGCATGTTCGCACCGATAAGCAATTGGCGGATATATTCACTAAACCACTTGATGAGAAAGTGTTTTGCAGGTTGAGAGGTGAATTGAACATCATTGATGCTTCAAACTTGGAGTAGGAACTCCATTTGATACATGCGGGGCATGAGCCTATGACTAATCCTCGATATTTCTATTCATATGTCTTGGATATATCTGTACCTTGGATGTTATCTAACCCGTGTAGGTACTTGGTTGAATCTAAATCTATGAGATTGCAACTCACTCACATCTTGAGCAATCTCTACATCACCAAGTCTCTACACAATGGTGGTTGAAGACAAGGAAGCATGAAACCATTCAAACATATCCTTTGGCAAATTCTATGTTGAGTCTCATGATTGTCATTTTGGATACACAAGTGCTCTTCCTTGCAAAGCTAACCCATGTAGGTAGATGAAATCAAACTCCAAGTGGTGCTCCCAACCCTTGATGAACTACATCAACCTTGAGCAACCCACACAAGTTCAACTACATGAGCAAGATCAACACCACCACCCAAGGTATGTTATTTCATCTTAGAGAAGCTTTACTCCAAGTCATGAGTCAAAGCAACTCGACAAGATGTGAATACATCAAAAGGCTTAAACGAAAAATGGTAACCCCATTTTGAGCTTAAACGATGAGTATGACCTATGATCAAGTGCTCTCACTTGACTCCTAAGTCAATATACTCTAACATAGGTGACTTTGTCGCTGACCATCTGTAGATGAAGTTCTCGTGTGTCTCTCCGTGCTTTTGTCTCTTGCATATTTGTTTCCCCTTTAAAAAAAACTTCATCTAGAACTTTTAGTTTCTTTTCTTTCCTTTTTATTTTGCATTTTCTGCATCCAATTCATTGCAAATCTTTCAGTAAATTCCTTGCATATCCTTGTGAGATCTTACTTGTCTAGTGAGCTGAGGTGACAAGTGGTTTCACTCTAATGAACTCGGTCACACCGGTTTGTTCTCTTCGGCCCAACCGAAATCTTTCGGTGCAACCGAAGCACACAACTCGGAGTCACCGATTGCACCACAGGAAAACCAACTTGTCACTTATTCCTGATTTCTGTTTGCTCCAGCTCCACACAATGATTCTTGTCCTCTACCAGCATCATATTAGACATGCTGCTTTGCTCTGTGACTCGAGGACCAACCCATTTGTATCACATGTCCAGAAGAGCCCTTCTTGGAAATTGATGTCAAAGGGGGAGAGAGAGATCACATCAAAGCTTAATCCTTCCTATAGGGGGAGAAAGAGAGAATACTCAGGGGGAGAGAGTTTCTCAACTAGGAGAAAGTAATATCATCAAAGACCCCAGATGCTTGGTGTTCAAGAGGAGAGATGTCACATGTCTTTAAGAGGGGAAAGACATGTTTGGTTGCTTGCTTTAGCTCAAGCTCTGTTGTTTCCTTTTTTGTTGCTCTGATTTTCTGTTCCCTATCTTCTCCCAATATCCCATGCAGATTCAGGGGGAGCAAGACATCTAAGGGAATGAAATCTCTGATTTTATTGCATATCTTTACCTTTGGGGACATGTCTATATCCAATGTGGTACTTAGTACTCACTCTACATGTCATCCCAGTCTTGGTTCTCTTGTGGTTTCTCTTGCTTGCTCTGGTCAGTAGGTGTATCTGGGTTATTTAACCTTGTTTGCGCAGGTTCATCCCATCCTAAGCCAACTCAAGACCACAAGGTAAGTATATGCATCAGTCATGTGAATGAGAATTTCTTGCTGATGTACATACTATTTGCAAGAAGGACTCATGAGCATGAAGGTACATTTCTCACATTCACATCATTTGCTCTGATGCATATAGCCAAGATACATGTAACACATTGCTTACTCCGTCATGTTTACGCATTCACATGCTCCTATATTCAATATTCACATGATTGCATACATGTAGGGGGAGCCTATGCATGTTACATGTCTTTCCAAAGCTTTACTTGCTATTCTCTATATCTTTATCTAAAGCTTTGATGTATGTTGTCATCAATTACCAAAAAGGGGGAGATTGAAAGCACAAGTGCTCCCTGGGTGGTTTTGGTAATTAATGTCAACATATCTCTTGTTGGACTAACACTTTTACCTAGTATGTTTCAGATAAGTTCAACAATGGAGTGGCATGGACTAGAGGATGTGGAACCCCTTCAAGATGCTAAGGACAAAGGATTGGCTCAAGCTTCAAGATCAAGACTCTACATTTTCTATTTTAGTGATCCAAGATCACATTGAGTCTATAGGAAAAGCCAATACTATCAAGAGGGGATGAGGTGTTGCTTAATGGCTTGCTTGCTCAAAGTGCTTAGTGATATGCTCCAAAACCCTCAACTACCTTCCCACATCCACATATGACCTAAACCAAAAGTCAAACTTGGCCCCACCGATTCTATCTATCCGGCGCCACCTAGTTTCACATGTCATAGCCACTGCCACAAACCCTAGCAAATCGGTTTCACCGATAGGGATCTCGGTCGCACCGAGATGGGATTGTAATCTCTCTGTGTATGTCCATTACCAAAATCGGTCTCACCGAGTTTGAGCAATCGGTACTACCAAGATTACAATGCAAACCCTCTGGTTAGCTTATTACCAAAATCGGTTCCACCGAGTTTGTGTAATCGGTCTCACCGAGTTTGCCTGACCAACTCTCTGGTTAGCTTATTACCAAAATCGGTCCCACCGAGTTTGTGTAATCGGTCACACCGAGATTACGTTATGCCCTAACCCTAACCATATCGGTCCTACCGAGTTGCATCTCAGTCCCACCGAAAATCCTAACGGTCACTAAGTTTGCTGAATCGGTCCGACCGAGTTTAACCATTCGGTCCCACCGAGTTTGGCAAATTGTGTGTAACGGTTAGATTTTGTGTGGAGGCTATATATACCCCTCCACCCACTCTTCATTCGTGGAGAGAGCCATCAGAACATACCTACACTTCCAATACACATTTTCTAAGAGAGAACCACCTACAGTTGTGTTGAGGTCAAGATATTCCATTCCAACCATATGAATCTTGATCTCTAGCTTTTCCCAAGTTGCTTTCCACTCAAATCCTCTTTCCACCAAATCCAAATCCTGTGAGAGAGAGTTGAGTGTTGGGGAGACTATCATTTTAAGCACAAGAGCAAGGGGTTCATAATCAACACACCATTTGTTACCTCTTGGAGAGTGGTGTCTCCTAGATTGGCTAGGTGTCACTTGGGAGCCTCCAACAAGATTGTGGAGTTGAACCAAGGAGTTTGTAAGGGCAAGGAGATCTCCTACTTCGTGAAGATCTACCGCTAGTGAGGCAAGTCCTTCGTGGGCAACAGCCATGATGGAATAGACAAGGTTGCTTCTTCGTGGGTGGAGCCCTTCGTGGACTCGCACAACCGTTACCCTCCATGGGTTGAAGTCTCCATCAACGTGGATGTACGATAGCACCACCTATCGGAACCACGACAAAAACATCCGTGTCTCCAATTGCGTTTGAATACTCCAAACCCTTCTCTTTACATTCTTGCAAGTTGCATGCTTTACTTTCCGCTGCTCATATACTCATTGCATGCTTGCTTGATATGTATTGTGTTTGTTAAACTTGTGCTTAAACTCCACTTAAACTTAAGGATATTAAAAACTGCAACGTTTGGCACTTAGTGTCTAATCACCCCCCTCTAGACACCTCTTCTCGATCCTTTCAACAAGTTCATGAGGTCACGGAACTCGCAAGTTGATCACCAGAACATACATCATGTGGATCACGTGATATCCCATTGTCACCACAGATAAGCACATGCAAGACATACATCAAGTGTTCTCAAATCCTTAAAGACTCACTTTGATAAGATAACTTCAAAGGGAAAACTCAATTCATCACAAGAGAGTAGAGGGGGAGAAACATCATAAGATCCAACTATAATAGCAAAGCTCGCGATACATCAAGATCGTGCCACCTCAAGAACACGAGAGAGAGAGACATCAAACACATACCTACTGGTACATACCCTCACTACTAGGGAAAAGCCTAGCAACAGCATGGGTTTTGGGCCTCTCAGTAGCGCGGGACCGGCGCTACTAATAAGGCGCTACAGCTAACGTATAGCAGTAGCGCCTGTTGTCCCACGCTACTGCTATACATGAATAGCTATCGCGCTCTTTAGAAAAGGGCGCTGCTGATATTATCTGCAGCGCTGTTTACTGGGAAGCGCTACTGCTAAATTTCCCCCTCACTACTACTAGCTTTATTAGTTTTTTCCCTGCATATTTGTTTTGTATTTGTTTTGTATTTGAATAGGCTTTATACAATAATCTTTAGCATATCATACACATACAAATGTAATCATAGCATATACATACAATTAGTCTCATCAAATCATGTCATCATCATAATCATCATCCAACACAAAGTGGTCTCTCGTCATCATCTCGAAAATAGCGATACAAGTCCCGATTACTTGCAAATACATCGTCATCCATCTAAACAATGATATACACGAGAAGAGCTATCACTTTGAGTACATGAGTTCGTATCCCTCTCTCGCATTAGCGTGAACCTAAACTAACTATTGCCTGTCACTCGGAAACCAGAAACCGGTACACCTAGGCTTGACACTTCGGCCACTTGTCGTATATATACTCCTGGCGTAGCACTTCTGCACCATCTATGATCTATGCACCTGCATCGTCACATGAGTCGATGATATGCAACATATATAGTTGAGCAACAGAAAGAGACAGACTTGGCAAAAATAGAAACAACATATCATAAGCATAAATAACAAAGTTCATCATACCCCAAAATGCCCTAACTAGAGTGATTTTCTCTAGTCGAGGAAGAGGATGGTTTAATTACATCACAAATAAAGTTTCACCGTGCATAACTCAAAGTTTTGTCATACAGAAAGTATGGACTAAATGGACACATTGTCATATATCGACAATCACTCCAACATGTCGTTCCATCCATCCAAGTCAGGGAGATAGTCCTCGAGCTTAGTGAAAGGGTTCATGTCGAGACGCTGAGAGGCTATCCATGTTCGGACGTCTTCCCACGACATTTGTCCTTCTCCGTAGAATATCCTTGTTTTTCTGACGACCTCCTTCATGATGATTTGGGCAAGTTCGCGCTGGATGTTATAGAACTTAGCTCGAAGTCGATGATCCTCGATATCTCCTATGTCCGTTGCCTCTTTGCTTTCGGTTCTACACCGGCTCTGCTCCCCGAGGTAGTGCCGGTCTCAGTCTCAGCGCCGGTCTCGATGCCGGTCTGAGTCTTAGCGCCGGTCTCAGTCTCAGCACCGGTCTGCGTGTCGGTCTCAGCCCCCAATGCCACCGGTGGGCCCCGCAACAACATCGGTTGATCGTTGGCAAGGCTAAAAAATTCGTCTGCCGCCCGGTAGACGTCGTTGCAATCACCAGAACCCTGTCCTTCATCGTTGCTAGCCATGTTTCCTATGATTAAATCTAGTTAATTAATTCTAGACCTAATAAAATGAATAATGACATAAAAAAAGGCCTATTGTTTTGCAGGAATGTTGACTCCTTCCTGGTGCGGCTAATCTCGGGCACTCGATATGTCCTAGTTTGTAGCACAAGTCATGCCGAAATTCACGGAAAATTTCGGCATGACCTTTGCTAAAAAGTGGACAAATCGAGAAGCTGAAATTTGCCGGAACAGAAATGAATCAACATTCCGGCGAAACATAGGCCACTCAGCATCATTCCCTGGAAACAACAAAGCCACTTGGGCACAATCGAACAACTTCAACGAAAAGATATAACATGAGCAAACACTATTGAGGAATTTGCATATAACATGGCCACTTCAATGAAAAGATATAATGAACAATAATGGAATATGCAAATGAACATCAATGACATATATCATATAAAAACACTCTTGTTTTTTGTTTACATAGCAACAATTAGTTTGACCAAGTTTTTGAAAAGAAAAACAATTCTGTTTTTTGTTTATAGCTAAATGCCATAGCTACTATTTTTTTATTTATAACTAAATACTTTTGTTTTTTGTCTAAAGCTAAAAGTCTAGGAACTCCATTTTCTCTAACCCTTCTGACCTCACCAAAATTTCCACAACAAGACCTTAGTACCTACACCCAATTTCTTCAAAAATATCCAGGTCCATAGTCCAAATAATTCAAAATTCATTTGAATGAAATTTTGAACAAATTCAGGTTCATAGTCCAAATATTTTTTATAGCTAAGTGTTTTTTTGTTTATAGCCTCTGTTAATTTAAATCTAAATGCTACTATTATTTATATACCCTCTATTAGTTTAAAGCTAAATGGAATTGCTGTTTAGGCATTTTCATAAAAATTGCCCTAGCTAATTTCCTAAAAAAATTGCTAATCATTTTTCCCTAAATGCTATAAAATGCCTACTGCCCTAAAAAAATCCAGGGTTCATATGAACACAGTATCAACATATATATGAATTGCCCTAGCAGAGAGAGAGAGGAGGGTAGGGGACAGGAGAGGCAGAGCCTTACGATCGGCGGCGAGGGCAGGCTCTGGCTCGGGCGGCGGTGAGCTCGAGGGAGGCGACGGTAAGGTCGACGATGGCCTCGGGAGGCGGCTGTGAGGTCGAGGGCGGCCTCGGGTGACGGCGGTGTGGTCGAAGGCGGCGGGCGGCGGCGGTGTGGTCGAAGGCAGCCTCGGGCGGTGGCGGTGTGGTCGAAGGTGGCAGGGCGACGGCGGCGATGGAGCAGTTGGGGGACAGGGGGCGGGAGTAGAGAGGGGGGAAAGGACTTAGCGAAATTTTGAGCCCGGGCTGCCGGGATTTGAGTCAAACTAGCAGTAGCGTGTTTTGCCGAAACGCGCTATAGCTAAGATAGATATAGAGTGTTCCAGAGAAACGCGCTACAGCTATTCCTTTCTGTTTTATTTTTCTTTTTCTTTTCTTTTCTTTACATTTTCTTTTTTTTCATTTCTTCCTTTTCTATTTCTTTCATTTTCATTTAATTTTCTACTTATTTGTCTATTTATTTTCTTTTTCATAGCAGTAGCGCTCTACAGCATAAACGCGCTGCTACAAAGTTTTTAGCAGTAGCGTGCTTCTGGGTGAACCACTACTACTATTCCTAGCCTACCGGCATTAGTGAGGGAATTTTAGTAGTATTGCTTTTCTGTGGAGACGCGCTACTGCTGAAACAATGGTTGTAGCGTGGTTTTGTAACAAGCGCTACTACTAAGTAGCGCTAGCGCCGAGTTTTGACCAACGCTACTGCTATACCTCTGTGTATAAGGTTTTCCCTAGTAGTGCCTCAGCCCCGAAGGAGAACTACTCCCTCCTCGTCATGGAGAGCACCGGGATGATGAAGATGGCCACCGGAGAGGGATTCCCCCCTCTGGCAGGGTGCCGAAACGGGTCTAGATTGGTTTTCGGTGGCTACAGAGGCTTCTGGCGGCGGAACTCCTGATCTAGGTTTCTTTCTGGAACTTTCAGTATATATAATAGGTTTTGGCATCGAGAACAAGTTAGGGGGGGGTCTCTGGGCTGTCCACGAGGCAGGGAGGCGTGCCCAGGGGGGTGGGCACCCCCCACCCTCGTGGGCAGCCCGGGAATCTTTTGGTCCATCTTCGATGCTCCATGGGCTTCTTCTGGTCCAAAAATAAGTTCCGTGAAGTTTCAGGTCAATTGGACTCCGTTTGATTTTCCTTTTCTGTGATACTCTAAAACAAGGAAAACAGAAACTGACACTGTGCTCTAGGTTAATAGGTTAGTCCCAAAAATCATATAAAATAGCATATAAAACATCCAAGGTTGATAATATAATGACATGGAACAATCAAAAATTATAGATACGTTGGAGACGTATCAAGCATCCCCAAGCTTAATTCCCGCTCATCCTCGAGTAGGTAAATGATAAAAACAGAATTTTTGATGTGGAATGCTACCTAACATATTCATCAAGTAATTCTATTTATTGTGGCAAGAATATTCAGATCCATAAGATTCAAGACAAAAGTTTAATATTGACATAAAAATAATAATACTTCAAGCATACTAACAAAGCAATTATGTCTTCTCAAAGTAACATGGCCGAAGAAAGCTATCCCTACAAAATCATATAGTCTGGCTATGCTCTATCTTCATCACACAAAATATTTAAATCATGCACAACCCCGATGACAAGCCAAGCAATTGTTTCATACTTTTGGTGTTCTAAATTTTTTTCAATCTTCACGCAATACATGAGCATGAGCCATGGGCATAGCACTATAGGTGGAATAGAATGGTGGTTGTGGAGAAGACAAAAAGGAGAAGATAGTCTCACGTCAACTAGGCGTATCAACGGTCTATGGAGATGCCCATCAATGGATATCAATGTGAGTGAGTAGGGATTGCCATGCAACGGATGCACTAGAGATATAAGTGTATGAAAGCTCAACAAAAGAAACTAGTGGGTGTGCATCCAACTCGCTTGCTCACGAAGACCTAGGGCATTTTGAGGAAGCCCATCATTGGAATATACAAGCCAAGTTCTATAATGAAAGATTCCCACTAGTATATGAAAGTGACAACATAGGAGACTCTCTATCATGAAGATCATGGTGCTACTTTGAAGCACAAGTGTGGTAAAAGGATAGTAGCATTGCCCCTTCTCTCTTTTTCTCTCATTTTTTTTTCATTTTTTCCTTTTTTTATTTGGGCCTTTTTTGGCCTCCTCTTTTTTTCTCTTTATTTTTTTATTTTTTCGTCCGGAGTCTCATCCCGACTTGTGGTGGAATCATAGTCTCCATCATCCTTTCCTCACTGGGACAATGCTCTAATAATGAAGATCATCACACTTTTATTTACTTACAACTCAAGAATTACAACTCGATACTTAGAACAAAATATGACTCTATATGAATGCCTCCGGCGGTGTACCGAGATGTGCAATGAATCATGAGTGACATGTATGAAAGATTTATGAACGGTGGCTTTGCCACAAATACGATGTCAACTACATGATCATGCAAAGCAATATGACAATGATGGAGTGTGTCATAATAAACGGAACGATGGAAAGTTGCATGGCAATATATCTCGGAATGGCTATGGAAATGCCATAATAGGTTGGTATGGTGGCTGTTTTGAGGAAGGTAAATGGTGGGTTTATGGTACCGGCGAAAATTGCGCGGTACTAGAGAGGCTAGCAATGGTGGAAGGGTGAGAGTGCGTATAATCCATGGACTCAACATTAGTCATAAAGAACTCACATACTTATTGCAAAAATCTATTAGTTATCGAAACAAAGTACTACATGCATGCTCCTAGGGGGGTAGATTGGTAGGAAAATACCATCGCTCGTCCCCGACCGCCACTCATAAGGAAGACAATTAATAAATAAATCATGCTCCGACTTCATCACATAACGGTTCACCATACGTGGATGCTACGGGACTCAAAAACTTTAACACAAGTATTTCTCAAATTCACAACTACTCAACTAGCATGACTCTAATATCACCATCTCCATATCTCAAAACAATCATCAAGTATCAAACTTCTCATAGTATTCAATGCACTCTATATGAAAGTTTTTATTATACCCATCTTGGATGCCTATCATATTAGCACTAATTTCATAACCAAAGAAAATTACCATGCTGTTTAGGACTCTCAAAATAATATAAGTGAAGCATGAAATATCAATAATTTCTATAAAATAAAACCACTGCCATGCTCTAAAAGGATATAAGTGAAGCACTAGAGAAAATGACAAACTACTCCGAAAGATATAAGTGAAGATCAATGATTTCTATGAAATAAAACCACTGCCGTGCTCGAACAATTATGCTAATATGTGAAGACTCTCTAACATTTAATAATTTCAGATCTTGGTATTTTATCCAAACAGCAAGCAAAACAAAAGAAAATAAAATGACGCTCCAAGAAAAACACATATCATGTGGTGAATAAAAATATAGCTCCAAGTGAAGTTACCGATGAACAAAGACGAAAGAGGGGATGCCTTCCGGGGCATCCCCAAGCTTAGGCTCTTGGTTGTCCTTTAATATTACCTTGGGGTGCCTTGGGAATCCCCAATTTTAGGCTCTTGCCACTCCTTATCCCATAGTCCATCGAATCTTTACCCAAAACTTGAAAACTTCACAACACAAAACTTAACAGAAAACTCGTAAGCTCCGTTAGTATAAGAAAATAAATCACCACTTAGGTGCTGTTGTGAACTCATTCTAAATTCATATTGGTGTAATATCTACTGTATTCCAACTCATCTATGGTTCATACCCTCCGATACTACTCATAGATTCATCTGAATAAGCAAACAACACATAGAAAAACAGAATCTGTCAAAAACAGAACAATCTATAGTAATCTGGATCAAACGTATACTTCTGGAACCCAAAAAATTCAAAAATAAATTTCTGGGCTCGAGTAATTTATCTATTAATCATCTGCAAAAATAATCAACTAAGTATCACTCTCCAGTAAAACATAGCAGCAAATTTCGTGAGCGCTAAAGTTTCTGTTTTTTACAGCAAGATCACAAAGACTTTCCCCAAGTCTTCACAAAGGTTATACTTGGCACAAACACTAATTAAAACATAAAAACTCAATCATAACATAGGATAGATAAATTATTTATTTCTAAACAGTAACAAAAATCAAGGAACAAAAATAAAATTGGGTTGCCTCCCAACAAGCGCTATCGTTTAACGCTCCTAGCTAGGCATCATGATTTCAATGATGCTCACATAAAAGATAAGAATTGAAATATAAAGAGAGCATCATGAAGAATATGACTAGCACATTAAGTCTAACCCACTTCCTATGCATAGGTATTTTGTGAGCAAACAACTTATGGGAACAATAATCAACTAGCATAGGAAGGCAAAACAAGCATAACTTCAAAACCTTAAGCACATAGAGAGGAAACTTGATATTATTGCAATTCCTACAAGCATATATTCCTCCCTCATAATAATTTTCAGTAGCTTCATGAATGAATTCAACAATATAACTATCACATAAAGCATTCTTTTCATGATCTATAAGCATAGAAATTTTATTACTCTCCGCATAAGCAAAATTCTTCTCATTCGGAATAGTGGGAGTATCATAAGAAACTCGAATACTATAAATTGTTTCCATATTAAAAGAGTAATGTTAAGAAAAGGGGTAATTATAATCATGACAAGGTTTATAAATATAATCATCACTACTTTTTATAGCATAAGTATCATCACAATAATCATCATAAGTAGCAACTTTGTTCTCATCATAATCGATTGAAACCTCTTCCGGGATAGTGGAATCATTACTAAATAAAGTCATGACCTCCCCAAATCCACTTTCATAATTATCACAATAAGATTCAACACCCTCCAAAATAGTGGGATCATTACTTCCTAAAGTTTACACTCTTCCAAATCCACTTTCATCAATATAATCATCATAAGTAGGGGGCAAACTATCATCATAATAAATTTGCATATCAAAACTTGGGAGACTACAAATATCATCTTCATTAAACATAGCATCCCCAAGCTTGGGACAAACATTAATTGCAGCAAATATATTTTCAAACTTGTCATTCTCATCAAACATAGCATCCCCAAGCTTGGGCCTTTTCATATCATAAGCATAATCACTCTCATCATTAATAGTATGGATAGCACCAATAGTATAGCAATTATCATCATCACAATGAGTAATAGGAGCAACATAATTTGGGAGGGATACTTTTCTACCTTTGCTTCTCCGTCTTTTCTTTTTCTTCCTCACATTATGTGTGGGTTCAATCCTCTTTTTGGAGCTCCTTATTAACGAGATTGGTTGAATAGAAGGCTCCTCCTCGTTACCTGATTCATCATAAGAAATAATAGGAGGATATTGGGAAGCCTCTCCCCTTTCACTAGTATTCTCTTCATCCTCTATTTGTTTTATTTTCTTTATGTAATTGGCAATATAAGGATTTTCAATGCAATTCACCGCACAATACATAAAAATTTCTTCTAGATCAATATCGAGGAATTTCTCAAGGTTATATTCTGGAATATGCTTAGTTATACGTTTCATTTCTTCATAACCCAAAAGCAAAGTTCATTATGATGTGTAAGGGAAATCAAATCATCACAATTTTTGGACATGATACGATCATGGAACAATTTGCATCAGAGATTTAAATGACCATGTTCATTGCAAAGTTCACAAGTATGGTGAAGAAATTTTAAATTTTCAGCACAAACATCTAGCCTCTCTTGAAACCACTTAGTTTCCAAATACTTATTCCTCTTGCAAAATCTATCTTCCCTATTTGGTGTGTACTTGCAAACTCTATGCACTCCACAAAAGTTGACATGCTTATAAGAGACATTTTCATCATGACTAGTGCAATCATCATTAGTATTATGGATATTCAAGGAGTTCATACTAACAACATTGCAATCATGCTCATTATTCAAAGATTTAGTGCCAAACATTTTAGAGACTTCTTCTTCTAGCATTTGAGCACAATTTTCCTTTCCACCATTCTCATGAAAGATATTAAAAAGATGAAGCATATGAGGCAAACTCAATTCCATCTTTTTGTAGTTTTCTTTTATAGACTAAACTAGTGATAAAACAAGAAACTAAAAGATTCGATTACAAGATCTAAAGATATACCTTCAAGCGCTAACCTCCCCCGCAACGGCGCCAGAAAAGAGCTTGATGTCTACTACACAACCTTCTTCTTGTAGACTTCGTTGGGCCTCCAAGTGCAGAGGTTTGTAGGACCTAGCAAATTTCCCTCAAGTGGATGACCTAAGGTTTATCAATCCGTGGGAGGCGTAGGATGAAGATGGTCTCTCTCAAGCAACCCCGCAACCAAATAACAAAGAGTCTCTTGTGTCCCCAACACACCCAATACAATGGTAAATTGTATAGGTGCACTAGTTCGGCGAAGAGATGGTGATACAAGTGCAATATGGATAGTAGATAATGGTTTTTGTAATCTGAAAATATAAAAACAGCAAGGTAGCAAGTGGTAAAAGTGAGCACAAACGGTATTGCAATGCTAGGAAACAAGGCCTAGGGTTCATACTTTCACTAGTGCAAGTTCTCTCAACAATAATAACATAATTGGATCGTATAACTATCCCTCAACATGCAACAAAGAGTCACTCCAAAGTCACTAATAGCGGAGAACAAATGAAGAGATTATTGTAGCGTACGAAACCACCTCAAATTATCCTTTCTGATCGATCTATTCAAGAGTCCGTAGTAAAATAACACGAAGCTATTCTTTCCGTTCAATCTATCATAGAGTTCGTACTAGAATAACACCTTAAGACACAAATCAACCAAAACCCTAATGTCACCTAGATACTCCAATGCCACCTCAACTATCCATGGGTATGATTATACGATATGTGTAGCGACCCGACCTCAAATGGTCAAGTCTCTATGCTTCAGTGTCATCCCTGGATCGGTAATGCTGACACACACAGTACTCGAAGGATTTATAACAGAGTAGCAATCACACACTTATTACATCGAATGTCTCCGAAGAGAACTTATTACACGAATATGGCTTAAGGCCATCTAATGCGATAACAGCAGAAGGCTCAGAAGATAAGATGAGTCCATCAACTCCAACGGCATAGCTGAGCTGCACGGCAACGACCTAACGAATCTTACTCCTCATCTAAAAAGTCTGCAACATAATACGTTGCAGCCCGAAAACGGGTCAGCACATGGAATATGCTGGCAATATAACACAGTAGAGCAGAAACGGAATAATGCTATCACTACATGCATATTTGGCTGGTGGAAAGCTCTATGGTTATAGTTTTGCGAAAAGCCAATTTTTTCCTACAACAAAGGAATATATTTTAATTTAACTATCATGGTGGTTGAAACATCATTGAGAAGGTAACCCCAACTCAATCCCAATTAAAGTGATTAACAACCCAACAGTATTAATTAAACATGGTGAGATACATGTGATAACCCAAGTACTAGATACTCAAGAATTGTCCATAACCGAGGACACGGCTAACCATGATTAGATTGTACACTCTGCAGAGGTTTGTGCACTTTTCCCCACAAGACTCGATCGCCTCCGTTGGATTTCTCGCACTACATGGTGTTTGAGAAACGGATGACCGAGACACAGTCTTTCGGGAACGTTAACTCTCTACTCCTGGTAGACCATACCGAACCTACAAAAACCCACTACCTGCTGATCTACCTCTTCAAGAGCTTCACGTAACTTACTCAACTATGCTAGAGCCCATAATAGCTTGTGGCTGCACACAGAAGTTTCTAGCATGAATCATCTCAGTTCCCTTTGAGACTGGGTGGCGGTCCATAGGAAGATCTCACGGGTACCCCAGGATTTCCAAAAAAACAGACAACACTGGGTTCCCCAGGTGCCTCAATCCACCCAATTGTTTGATTAAGTTGCCACCTTAAGTTGAACCATTAATTAACAATCTCACATCTGACATGAATTTCACTCAAACCCAAACCACGTCTATGAGCATAACATAGCAATATAAGCAATACGTAGAAGTAACTCCCATGGGTTTGAATATAACAGGGCAATAGGTTCTACCTCAGCAACTACTTCCCAACCCACAAGTTAATGATATCCTAATCATGCAATGTTTGAGGATTGGAACTAATGCATAAAAACTGGGTAATAATGGGATATGATCAAAGTGTTACTTGCCTTGCTAACGATCCACGAATCCTAGAGACTCGTAGTAACACGCTTCGCACTCCGGGAATTCTATCGCAAGCAAACAATAACATACATAAGTAACAAGCAATGATGCACAAACAAAACTCAAATAAGAGAGGTTGACCAAAAAGTTCAACTTAAGAACTCCGGTACGCCAAAAAGAATCAAATCAAACGGAGCAACGAAAGTCAAACGGCGAAAGAAAGAAGCTTCGTTTACTAATCTGAAACTAGGCCAAATTTTACAGTAACAAAAACTTGTTTGATTTGATTAAACGGAAAGAGGATTTTGAGACGAAACTCCAGGTGCTTGAATCGCCTGATTCCGATAAACGAGCGAGAAGAAAAACAGAAATTAAGATCGGTCCGAAATCGCGATCAGAAAAATCACGGAATAAAACCGAGAAAAAGAAAAACGACGAACAGATTAACGAACGAACGTTCGTTATCTGGATCTAAATGAAGAACGCGTTCGTTAAAACGAACGAACGAGCGAACGCTCGCTAAATAAATAAACCAGAGAAAAACGAATCTATTAAAAAAAATGAAAACTAGGGTTTCTAAAAAAACCCGAACGGTTTTTCTTTAGAAAACCGGGGTGGTGCGGCGGCTACCTTGGCTCGGCTCCGGCGGGGCTCCGGTGCGGTGACGGGGCGGCGTGGGGTGGCGGGGCTGCGGTGGCGGCGTGGGGTGGCGAGGCTGCGGCGGCGGCGGTTCCTGGCGGCGGCGCGGGCGGCTGCAGGCGGCGGGGCGAGGGGCTGCGGGCGGCGGCGACTTGGGCTCCAGGGGGGCGGCGGCGGTATTTAAAGGGGAGGGGGGGCGGCGGCTGCTTGGGGGAGGGGGCAAGGCAGCGGGGGCGACGGGGAGTCCGGCTCGGACTTGGAGTCCGGGTCGGCGGCGGCGGCACGCGCGCGGGAGGCGGTGGTGGCTCGGGCCGGCCTGGCTCGGCTGGGCCTTAGGCCCAGTCGGGCGCGAGTTTTTTTTTAAATAATTCCGCCGACAGAAGAAAAATCCTAGAAAAATAAATAAAAATCTAAAAATGCCAAAACAAATTTTCGCCGTCTAAATAAAATATTTAGGACGAGGTGAACATTTTCTTGGCCCTAAAATGCAATTTTGAAAACGTGCAATTTTTCTAATGCAAATAAAATCCGAATAAAACCAAATAAAATCCAATAAATGATTTTAATATTTTTCCTCCAATATTTCAATTATTTCGGAGAAGTCATATTATCTCCACTCATTTGATTTAATATGAAATATTTCGGAGAGAAAAATTATTAAAATCAAAATCCTCGTTTCATTATTTGATAAAAATCAAATATGAAAACAGGAAAATCCCAAACTCTCTCCGCGGGTCCTTGAGTTGCTTAGGATTACGAGGATTGCGGAACTGGAATGCAATAAGTCATGATATGCATGGGTGATCTATGTATAACATTCCAAATTGAAAATTTGGGATGTTACAAACCTACCCCCCTTAAGATGAATCTCGCCCTCGAGATTCGGGTTGGCTAGAAAATAGGTATGGGTGGTCCTTGCGGAGGTCATCCTCTCGTTCCCAGGTGGCTTCATCCTCGGTATGGTGGCCCCACTGAACCTTGCAAAACTTGATAACCTTACTGCGGGTGACTCTGCTGGCAAACTCAAGAATCTTAACTGGTTTCTCCTCGTAAGTCAAATCACTGTCCAACTGAATCGCCTCCAGGGTTACTATATCTCTTAATGGTATATCATCCATCTCAGCATGGCACTTCTTCAGCTGTGAAACGTGGAACACATCGTGGACTCCTGACAATCCCTCAGGTAACTCCAACTTGTAGGCAACTTCTCCCATCCGTTCCAAAATGCGATACGGTCCTACAAATCTCGGGGCTAACTTTCCTTTAACTCCAAAACGTTTCAGTCCTCGCAAGGGCGATACTCGCAGATATGCTCTATCTCCAATTTCGTAGGTTACCTCCTTGCGTTTTGAGTCTGCATAACTCTTCTGCCTGGACTGAGCAATCTTTAGTCGGTCTCGGATCAATTTTACCTTCTCCTCAGATTCTTTAGTCAGGTCTGGTCCAAACAACTATCGGTCTCCTACCTCATCCCACATCAACGGTGTTCTGCACCTGTGTCCTATAGGGCTTCAAATGGTGCCATCTTCAAACTGGCTTGGTAGCTATTGTTGTATGAGAACTCTGCATACGGCAAATTGGCATCCCCACTAGATCCATAATCTAGCGCACAGGCTCTCAACATGTCCTCCAAAATTTGATTGACTCTCTCAGTTTGTCCGTCTGTCTGTGGGTGAAACGCTGTACTGAACTCCAATCTCGTTCCCAGAGTCTGGTGTAACTGATGCCAAAACTTTGAAGTAAACTGTGTTCCTCGATCCGATACGATGGTCCTCGGAACTCCATGCAGACATACGATCCTGGACATGTAGATCTTGGCCAACTTTGCACTTGTATAGGTGGTTTTCACTGGGATGAAGTGAGCTACTTTGGTCAAACGATCAACTACTACCCATATGGAATCATATCCTGCTTTAGTCCTGGGTAATCCGGTAATAAAGTCCATGCCAAGTTTATCCCACTTCCATTCGGGTATCGGCATAGGCTGTAACAGTCCTGCTGGCTTCTGATGGTCTATTCTTATTAAATATCGATAGTAGTGGCACACACATTCATAATATTGAAGCCAAAAGATGCAGAGTTGATAATGATAGTGCAACTTATTTGTGGCACTGCCGTTTAGGTCATATCGGTGTAAAGCGCATGAAGAAACTCCATACTGATGGACTTGTGGAACCACTTGATTATGAATCGCTTGGTACTTGCGAACCGTGCCTTATGGGTAAGATGACAAAAACACCGTTCTCCGGTACTATGGAGAGAGAAACAAATTTGTTGGAAATCATACATACAGATGTATGTGGTCCGATGAATGTTGAGACTCGTGGCGGATATCGTTATTTTCTCACCTTCACGGATTAATTAAGCAGATGTGGGTATATCTACTTAATGAAACATAAGTCTGGAACATTTGAAAAGTTCAAAGAATTTCAGAGTGAAGTTGTAAATCATCGTAAGAAGAAAATAAAATTCCTACGATCTGATCGTGGAGGAGAATATTTGAGTTACGAGTTTGGTGTACATTTGAAACAATGCAGAATAGTTTCGCAACTCACGCCACCCAGAACACCACTGCGTAATGGTGTGTCCGAACGTCGTAATCGTACTTTACTTGATATGTTGCGATCTATGATGCCTCTTACTGATTTACCGCTATCGTTTTGGGGTTATGCTTTAGAGACGGCCGCATTCACATTAAATAGGGCACCATCAAAATCTGTTGAGACGATGCCTTATGAACTGTGGTTTGGCAAGAAACCAAAGTTGTCGTTTCTGAAAGTTTGGGGCTGCGATGCTTATGTGAAAAAGCTTCAACCTGATAAGCTGGAACCCAAATCGGAGAAATGTGTCTTCATAGGATATCCAAAGGAAACTATTGGATACACCTTCTATCACAGATCCGAAGGCAAGACTTTTGTTGCTAAATTAGGAACTTTCTAGAGAAGGAGTTTCTCTCGAAAGAAGTGAGTGGGAGGAAAGTAGAACATGATGAGGTAACTGTACTTGCTCCCTTATTGGAAAGTAGTACATCATAGAAACCGGTTTCTGTGACACCTACACCAATTAGTGAGGAAGCTAATGATGATGATCATGAAACTTCAGAACAAGATACTACTGAACCTCGTAGATCAACCAGAGTAAGATACGTACCAGAGTGGTATGGTAATCCTGTTCTGGAAGTCATGCTACTAGATCATGATGAACCTACGAACTATGGAGAAGCGATGGTGAGCCCAGATTCCGCAAAATGGCTTGAATCCATGAAATCTGAGATGGGATCCATGTATGAAAACAAAGTGTGGACTTTGGTTGACTTGCCAAAAGATTGGCAAGCAATTGAGAATAAATGGATCTTCAAGAAGAAGACTGACGCTGACGGTAATGTTACTGTCTACAAAGCTCGACTTGTCGCAAAAGGTTTTCGACAAGTTGAAGGGATTGACTACGATGAGACCTTCTCACCCATAGCGATGCTTAAGTCTGTCCGAATCATGTTAGCAATTGCCGCAGTTTATGATTATGAAATTTGGCAGATGGATGTCAAAACTGCATTCCTGAATGGATTTCTGGAAGAAGAGTTGTATATGATGCAGCTGGAAGGTTTTGTCGATCCAAAGGGAGCTAACAAAGTGTGCAAGCTCCAGCGATCCATTTATGGACTGGTGCAAGCCTCTCGGAGTTGGAATAAACGCTTTGATAGTGTGATCAAAGCATTTGGTTTTGTACAGACTTTTGGAGAAGCCTGTATTTACAAGAAAGTGAGTGGGAGCTCTGTAGCATTTCTGATATTATATGTAGATGACATATTACTAATCGGAAATGATATAGAATTTCTGGATAGCATAAAGGGATACTTGAATAAGAGTTTTTCAATGAAAGACCTCGGTGAAGCTGCTTACATATTGGGCATTAAGATCTATAGAGATAGATCAAGACACTTAATTGGACTTTCACAAAGCACATACCTTGACAAAGTTTTGAAGAAGTTCAAAATGGATCAAGCAAAGAAAGGATTCTTGCCTGTGTTACAAGGTGTGAAATTGAGTAAGACTCAGTGCCCGACCAATGCAGAAGATAGAGAGAAAATGAAAGATGTTCCCTATGCTTCAGCCATAGGCTCTATCATGTATGCAATGCTGTGTACCAGACCTGATGTGTGTCTTGCTATAAGTCTAGCAGGGAGGTACCAAAGTAATCCAGGAGTGGATCACTGGACAGCGGTCAAGAACATCCTGAAATACCTGAAAAGGACTAAGGATATGTTTCTCATATATGGAGGTGACAAAGAGCTCATCGTAAATGGTTACGTTGATGCAAGCTTTGACACTGATCCGGACGATTCTAAATCGCAAACCGGATACGTGTTTACATTAAACAATGGAGATGTCAGTTGGTGCAGTTCTAAACAAAGCGTTGTGGCGGGATCTACATGTGAAGCGGAGTACATAGCTGCTTCGGAAGCAGCAAACGAAGGAGTCTGGATGAAGGAGTTCATATCCGATCTAGGTGTCATACCTAGTGCATCGGGTCCAATGAAAATCTTTTGTGACAATACTGGTGCAATTGCCTTGGCAAAGGAATCTAGATTTCACAAGAGAACCAAGCACATCAAGAGACGCTTCAATTCCATCCGGGATCTAGTCCAGGTGGGAGACATAGAGAGTTGCAAGATACATACGGATCTGAATGTAGCAGACCCATTGACTAAGCCTCTTCCACGAGCAAAACATGATCAGCACCAATGCTCCATGGGTGTTAGAATCATTACTGTGTAATCTAGATTATTGACTCTAGTGCAAGTGGGAGACTGAAGGAAATATGCCCTAGAGGCAATAATAAAGTTATTATTTTATTTCCTTATATCATGATAAATGTTTATTGTTCATGCTAGAATTGTATTATCCGGAAACATAATACTTGTGTGAATACATAGACAAACTAAACGTCACTAGTATGCCTCTACTTGACTAGCTCGTTAATCAAAGATGGTTATGTTTCCTAACCATAGACATGTGTTGTCATTTGGTTAATGAGATCACATTATTAGGAGAATGATGTGATTGACATGACCCATTCCATTAGCTTAGCACCCGATCGTTTAGTATGTTGCTATTGCTTTCTTCATGACTTATACATGTTCCTATGACTATGAGATTATGCAACTCCCGTTTGCCGGAGGAACACTTTGTGTGCTACCAAACGTCACAACGTAACTGGGTGATTATAAAGGAGCTCTACAGGTGTCTCCAAAGGTACATGTTGGGTTGGCGTATTTCGAGATTAGGATTTGTCACTCCGATTGTCGGAGAGGTATCTCTGGGCCCTCTCGGTAATGCACATCACATAAGCCTTGCAAGCATTGCAACTAATGAGTTAGTTGTGAGATGATGTATTACAAACCGAGTAAAGAGACTTGCCGGTAACGAGATTAAACTAGGTATTGAGATACCAACAATCGAATCTTGGGCAAGTAACATACCGATGACAAAGGGAACAAAGTATGTTGTTATGCGGTCTGACCGATAAAAGATCTTCGTAGAATATGTGGGAGCCAATATGAGCATCCAGGTTCCGCTATTGGTTATTGACCGGAGACATGTCTCAGTCATGTCTACATTGTTCTCGAACCCGTAGGGTCCGCACGCTTAACGTTACGATGACAGTTTCATTATGAGTTTATATATTTTGATGTACCGAAGTTAGTTCGGAGTCCCGGATATGATCACGGACATGACGAGGAGTCTCGAAATGGTCGAGACATAAAGATTGATATATTGGAAGCCTATGTTTGGACATCGGAAGTGTTCCGGGTGAAATCAGCATTTTACTGGAGTGCCGGGAGGTTACCGGAACCCCCGGTAACCTAATGGGCCTTAATGGGCCTAGTGGAGGAAGAGGAGAGGAGGCCTAGGGGCTGCCGCGCGCCCCTCCCCCCCAAGTCCGAATTGGACAAGGAGGGGGGCGGCGCCCCCCCTTTCCTTTCTTCCCTCTCTTCCTTCTTCCCCAAGTCCTAATCCAACTAGGGAAAGGGGGGTAGTCCTACTCCCGGTAGGAGTAGGACTCCTCCTGCGCGCCTCCTCCTAGGACCGGCCGCACCCCCCCTTGGCTCCTTTATATACGGGGCAGGGGGCACCCCTAGACACACAAGTTGATCTCTAAGATAGTTCTCTTAGCCGTGTGCGGTGCCCCCTTCCACCATAGTCCTCGATAATATTGTAGTGGTGCTTAGGCGAAGCCCTGCGACAGTAGAACATCAAGATCGTCACCACGCCATCATGCTGACGGAACTCTTCCCCGACACTTTGCTGGATCGGAGTCCGGGGATCGTCATCAAGCTGAACGTGTGCTAGAACTCGGAGGTGCCATAGTTTCGGTGCTTGATCGGTCGGGCCGTGAAGACGTACGACTACATCAACCGCGTTGTCATAAGGCTTCCGCTGTCGGTCTACGAGGGTACGTAGATCACACTCTCCCCTCTTGTTGCTATGCATCACCATGATATTGCGTGTGCATAGGATTTTTTTTGAAATTACTACGTTCCCCAACAGTGGCATCCGAGCCTAGGTTTTATGCGTTGATGTTATATGCACAAGTAGAACACAAGTGAGTTGTGGGCGATATAAGTCATACTACTTACCAGCATGTCATACTTTGGTTCGGCGGTATTGTTGGACGAAGCGGCCCGGACTGACATTACGCGTACGCTTACGCGAGACCGGTTCTCCTGACGTGCTTTGCACAAAGGTGGCTAGCGGGTGTCAGTTTCTCCAACTTTAGTTGAACCAAGTGTGGCTACGCCCGGTCCTTGCGAAGGTTAAAACAGCACCAACTTGACAAACTGTAGGATCGAAAGTATGTCTAGAGGGGGGGTGATTAGACTACTTGACCAAATAAAAACTTAACCTTTTCCCAATTTTAGTTCTTGGCAGATTTTAGCTATTGTAGGACAAGTCAAGCAATCATCACACAATTCAAGCAAGCATGCAAAGAGTATATTGGCAGTGGAAAGTAAAGCATAGAACTTGCAAGAATGTAAACGGAAGGGTTTGGAGAATTCAAACGCAATTGGAGACACGGATGTTTTTCCCGTGGTTCGGATAGGTGGTGCTATCCTACATCCACGTTGATGGAGACTTCAACCCATGAAGGGTAACGGTCGCGCGAGTCTACGGAGGGCTCCACCCACGAAGGTTCCACGAAGTAGCAACCTTGTCTATCCCACCATGGCCATCGCCCATGAAGGACTTGCCTCACTAGCGGTAGATCTTCACGAAGTAGGCGATCTCCTTGCCCTTACAAACTCCTTGGTTCAACTCCACAATCTTGTCGGAGGCTCCCAAGTGACACCTAGCCAATCTAGGAGACACCACTCTCCAAGAAGTAACAAATGGTGTGTTGATGATGAACTCCTTGCTCTTGTGCTTCAAATGATAGTCTCCCCAACACTCAACTCTCTCTCATAGGATTTGGATTTTGTGGAAAGAAGATTTGAGTGGAAAGCAACTTGGGGAAGGCTAGAGATCAAGATTCATATGGTAGGAATGGAATATCTTGGTCTCAACACATGAGTAGGTGGTTCTCTCTCAGAACATATGAGTTGGAATTGTGTATGTGTTCTGATGGCTCTCTCCACGAATGAAGAGGAGGTGGAGGGGTATATATAGCCTCCACACAAAATCCAACCGTTACACACAGTTTTCCAATCTCGGTGGGACCGAATCAACAAACTCGGTCGGACCGAAAAGGTAAACCTAGTGACCGTTAGAGATTTTCGGTGGGACTGACATGCAACTCGGTAGGACCGATATGGTTAGGGTTTGGGCATAACATAATCTCGGTGATACCGATTACACAAACTCAGTGAGACCGAGTTTGGTAATAAGCTAACCAGAGAGTTGGTCAGGTAAACTCGGTGGGACCGATTTGCTCTTTCGGTGAGACCGAAAAGTTACAAAAAGGAAATAGAGAGTTTACACTGCAATCTCGGTGGGACCGATTCGCTCTTTCGGTGAGACCGAAAAGTTACGAAAGGGAAACAGAGAGTTTGCAATCCCATCTCGGTGAGACCGAGATCCCTATCGGTAGAACCGAATTGCTAGGGTTTGGCAGTGGCTTATGACAAGTGAAACTCGGTGGCGCCGGATAGAAAGAATCGGTAGGACCGAGTTTGGCTTAGGGTTTAGGTCATATGTGGATATGGGAAAGTAGTTGAGGGTTTTGGAGCATATCACTAAGCACATGAAGCAAGAGGCTCATTAAGCAACACCTCATCCCTCCTTGATAGTATTGGCTTTTCCTAAAGACTCAATGTGATCTTGGATCACTAAAATATAAAATGAAGAGTCTTGAGCTTTTGAGCTTGAGCCAATCCTTTGTCCTTAGCATTTTGAGGGTTCCACTTTCACATCCATGCCATGCCAATCATTGAGCTTTCCTGAAATAGTCATCTTGGAATAGCATTAGCTCAATGAGCTAAATGTTGTTATGAATTACCAAAACCACCTAGGGATAGTTGCACTTTCACAAACTATCATTGTGGTTTTGATGCGTAGGTAAGAACGGTTCTTGCTAAGCCCGTAGCAGCCACGTAAAACTTGCAACAACAAAGTAGAGGACGTCTAACTTGTTTTTGCAGGGCATGTTGTGATGTGATATGGTCAAGACATGATGCTAAATTTTATTGTATGAGATGATCATGTTTTGTAACTGAGTTATCGGCAACTGGCAGGAGCCATATGGTTGTCTCTTTATTGTATGCAATGCAATTGCGCTGTAATGCTTTACTTTACCACTAAGCGGTAGTGATAGTCGTGGAAGCATGAGATTGGCAAGACGACATTGATGCTACGATGATGATCAAGGTGTCGCGCCGGTGACGATGGTGATCATGACGACCGAGATCCCTATCGGTAGAACGAATTGCTAGGGTTTGGCAGTGGCTTATGACAAGTGAAACTCGGTGGCGCCGGATAGAAAGAATCGGTAGGACCGAGTTTGGCTTAGGGTTTAGGTCATATGTGGATATGGGAAAGTAGTTGAGGGTTTTGGAGCATATCACTAAGCACATGAAGCAAGAGGCTCATTAAGCAACACCTCATCCCTCCTTGATAGTATTGGCTTTTCCTAAAGACTCAATGTGATCTTGGATCACTAAAATATAAAATGAAGAGTCTTGAGCTTTTGAGCTTGAGCCAATCCTTTGTCCTTAGCATTTTGAGGGTTCCACTTTCACATCCATGCCATGCCAATCATTGAGCTTTCCTGAAATAGTCATCTTGGAATAGCATTAGCTCAATGAGCTATATGTTGTTATGAATACCAAAACCACCTAGGGATAGTTGCACTTTCAAATCTCCCCCTTTTTGGTAATTGATGACAACATATAGATCAAAGCTTCGACAAATGATAATAAGCATGAAATATATCGTCGCTTTGAGAAGTATGTGACAAGTAAGAGCTCCCCCTAAATTTGTGCATATTTAAAATTTGCTTTGGACTGCAAATGCACAAAGAGTTAGAGTCATGGGTTACTCTTCCATGTCACATACATCTTGGTGGAGCGCTTAAAATGATAAGAATGAAATACATGCACTCATCACCAAGAATAGTGAATGATCACATAAGATAGATAAGATGATAATATTAAGCAAACATTAAGTGTAGCTTATGATCAAACACATGATCATCAATGTCTCACGAGCAATGACATAGTATCTCACACAAAAGCAAACAAAGTTCGAAAAACCACCAAATAAAACAAGAGAGAATAAAAGCAACACTCTCTCTCAAAGCCTATGATCTATACATTTTCTCCCCCTTTGGCAACAAGTTACCAAAAAGTTCCTAGAAAATGCATAGTGCTAAGTCGACATTCAGGCTTGATCTTCAGGTGGTGGTGGAGTCCGGAGCACTCCAAGGACGAAGCCTTCTGTAGACGTGGTCGGAGTCGAGGCTGAAGTGGACGCTGGAGCTGGTGGAACTGAGGCTGTAGCCGGTGCAGATGTGGTGGCTCTGGGGTCAGCAACTGGCACTGCAGACGACCTCGGACCTCGTGGCACTCTGGCAAAGGCATCAGTTGTAGTCTTGCCTCTCCTCTCCTGCATGTCATCCTGGAGCTGCTCCACTGCAGTCTGAATCTCTGTCACTTTGACATCCAAGTCATAGAACTTATGTTCCATGATCCTCTCTAAGCTTGCCTGGTTCTGAGTTAGGGTGGCTAGTCCTTGCTCAATCCGTAGGGTGGATGCAATCAAGTAACCAAGCTGCTCTTGTTTGATTTTCAGAAAATATTCAGATGCCTCCTCTTGAGTAGGCATCTTGGCAGCTTTCTCCTTCCTCGCCTTCTCCTTCTTGGCTTGTGCTTGGGCAGATGATGGCTCATTCTCAGTCATGACCACTTGATTATCTTCAAAATCTGGACGGATGGGCAGGTGTTCCTTGTCCAATAAGTATATGCCCGTGCCCATCTTAGAGTTGATGAGCTCCTGAATCTGTGGGGCATATCCACAGCTCCTCTTCTGGTCTGCTGCTGTCCTCTTGATCGTTTCAATCATAAGGCTCATGACTTTGAATTTCTGTGGCACGTCAAAGATATGAAGCAAGTTGATCGTGTGGCCCCTGATCATCTTGTGATCTCCAGACTTGGGCAATAGGGTGTGCCTAAGAATCCAGTTGATGGTTGGCAGCCCTGACAGAAGATAGTGTACTGAGCCAAACTTGAACGTATCAAGTGCTTCATTTGGAATCTCCTTGTACATGTTTGACATTGAGTTATGGTCCATCTTCTTCTTGGCATAAATGTCCAAGTCATCGTCATGCTCTTCTGGGGCATTAATCAGCTGAGCCCATTCAGCAACTGTAGACTGGTACCTCGTACCCTCTGACATCCATACAATCCTGCCATCTGGATAGAAATGGGCTGTGGAGTAGAACTGCATGATGAGTTCCTCGTTCCACTTTGTGAGCTTCTGCCCAACAAAGTCCTCTACTCCACATGCCTTGAAGCTGTCCTGCACTCCAGGGTAGTACTCTTCGTTGTCCTTGATGTATTGCCAATCAACCCATCTCATATCACAGACAATTGGCTTCTTGTCTAGCAGCACTGTCTCATAAAAGTCTTGCCGCTCCTTGGTGTGAAACCTGTAGTCAACTGCAGTCCTTCTCCTTGAAGAATACGGGTCTGCTTCTCTCCACTTCCAGAGCCCTGAATCTCTCCTGAGTTTCATATCCTCAGCCACAGGATGAGCATCATTGTGGTCTGGGATCTTGGGCTTGAGCTTTCTAAGAACATTCTCTTCTTCTTCTGCAGCTTCAGGCACTGGGGCCTTGTTCTTCTCAGTAGCTGGGATGCTTCTTGTGTTCCTCTTTGGCTTTGGCTTTGGAGCTGGCTTGGCCTTGGAAGCAGTTGCCCCTGATCTTATGGCATCACCCATCAGCTTGGGTGCCTTAGGTGCTGGTGCAGCCACCTCTTCTTCTTCCTCTTCTTCCATGATGGAAGCCTTTCCAAGCACTCTGGCTACGGTCTTCTTGACCCTTTCCTTCCTTTTCTTTCCTTCAGCAGCAACTGGCTCTATGGTTGCAGGCTTGTCAGGAATCTGAGTTGAGGCTCTGGCCTTTGGCATAGGCTGCCTACCTGCTGGCCTTTTGATTTTCATCCCTGGCTTTATGCTCTGTGCTGGCCCAACTCTCTTGGAAGTTGCTTCCTCTTCTGCCACATAATCCTCATCTTCTGAGTCTGAGGTTCTCTTCTTTCTCTATCTTGTGGCAGCTTTAGGTAGATTGCTAGGGGTGCTCCTGCTGCCATCATCTGAGGAACTTGAGGGACTAGTGCCCTCACTCATCTGCACTTGCTGCTCTGACAAGTTCTGGCTATCACTTTGGTCTGACATGATGCAAACTCTGACTGTTGACCCCGTGAATAGGTTATAGATGAGATAGAGTGGATGAGCATCACAAAATGCAGAGATTTTTGCAAAAGAATAATTCAAAAACTTAGTTTTAGTTTCCCACTGAAAGCATCTCGGATCTACCGATTTCTAAACTCGGTGATACCGAAGCAGTTTTGGCACCTAAACTAGTGAACTCGGTCAGACCGAGTCATAGTTTGGTGGCACCGAGACTGCTAGGGTTTCACAGAGTTCCAAAATCGGTCACACCGATAAGTAATTCTCAGTCAGACCGAGTCTCACTTGTGCAATGGCATGAGCCAAATCGGTGGGACCGAGTTTTTCAACTCGGTGGGTCCGAGATGGTTTCGGCGGAAACCTAACCCTAAAATTTTCGAATTAAACCTAATCTACGAGTTCATTGACTGGATAGAAGTTTAACAAACGTGGCAAGAATCATGATGATCACAATGTGCTAAGAATCGGATTGGGGAATAGCACAAAGATCGAGTCCATACCCTAGTTCGGCGGAGACTCGCTACGGCGGCAACGGCGGGGTTGAATTTCCGTTGACGGCGACGGAGACCAGCGACTGGAGGCGGCTGGCGGCGAGGAGACGATCCGGAGACCAAGTTGGCAGAGTAGGCTATCGCGCGGGCGAAGGGGTTCGGAGAAATTTCCAAATTTTTGCCCGTGACTATATATAGCCCGACCCTGTCGGTGTGACCGAGTGGAACAACTCGGTGGCACCGAGATGCAAAATTGTATACAGTTGGTGCAACTTGGTGTGACCGAATGGTTCAAATCGGTTGCACCGAGATCGAAAACCTAGATCAACTTAATGATCTCGGTAGGACCGAAAGTAGGGTATCGGTCAGACCGAGAATCATAAAGAGGTTTTGGAAGTTTAAGTCTATGACGAATCGGGGACTCCGAGCGCTCCTCACACAGAGTGGTTCGAATCTGACTTGATCAAATTTTGTGATGTAGCATGAATAGAGTTTGAGACGAGAAAAGCATAGATAGATAGAGGAGGTTCTTAGGCATTCTTGTCCATCCACTTGGCAAAAGGAAATAAAACCAAACAATCAAAACAACAAGTGGATGTCTTCGAATGAGTAAAATATGCAACCAGCATGCTCACACAATAAGATGGCAAATGAAATATGTGACAAGGCATGCACAACCAATTCTAGCATCTATCAAGCAATTTGCAATGACAAGGTCATCTATATATGAGTATATTGACTTAGGAGTCAAGTGAGAACACTTGATCATAGGTCATACTCATTGTTTAAGCTCAAGTGGGGTTACCACTTTTACATAAAGCATTGTTGTGTTCACATCTTTAGAGTTGCTTTAGCTCAAGTCTTAGAGTAAAGCTCCCCTAGATGTGATATCCCCCCTTAGAGGGATGAACTAACCTCGGGTTTTGTTGATGATGACTTCATGTAGATGTTGAAGATGTGGATGCTCAATGTTGATGTAGATCACTTGGAGCTATCCATTTGAGTGAATTGCACTTTCAATACCTACATGGGTTAGTCCCACAAGGAACAAACAAGGATATCCATAGACATAGAGTGATGCACACACAAGATGATGTCCATGAAAACTTTTAGGTTACCTTGTCCCTTGTCTTACCAACAAGAGGGTTTGTGACTCCTTGAACTAGTGTAAGATGTGGAAGTTGATTGCACTTGTTCTTGCCAAAATGATAAGAGTGAAGTATGTTGGCGGAGTCACCCTCAAGAACTCTCTAGTTCTTCTTCTTTTGGATCCACACCATCTTGATGGGAATCCTTGGAGTTGTAGTCGTACTTGATGAAGTGGAACTTGAAGTAGTCTTGGGAATCCACTTGACTAAGGTCTTAGGAGCTTCTTCAAATGCATCAATTTCCTCTTGAAGCTTGTCCTTGCCTTTTTGCTTGTAGTCTTGTGGTGGAAGATCATCTTGAGCTTGTGTCCCCTTGAAAGAAGTATCATACTTCTCTTGTTGAGGAACAAACTTTGTCTTGGGGTATTGATCTTCTTCCCACTCAACTCCATTGGCATTCAACTTCCGTTCAAAACCAACACCTTGATTCTTCCGGTGCATTCCTTGCTTGCGCACAATTTCCTCGAATTGCTTACTCCGGCAAGGCTTTTGTACACTCCTTTCTCTATAATTCCCTTCAATAAGCTATTTTCTTGCTCAAGTGTAACTTGGCTAAGAGAATCATTAGTGGAATCAAGAGAACTACTAAAAGCAACAATATTGGATTTAGCATGATCATTGTTACTGCTAGAGGAAGAATCTTTCTTGTTCTTGTTACTAGACTTGACTTGAGGTATGTAAGTGGATAAGAGTAAACGCTTGGCAATGTAAGAAGAACTTTTCTTGCGGAGATCATCATTGATTGCTTTTAAGAACTCATGCTCTTGCTCAAGATTGAGCTTTTCAAAGCGTAATTTCTCATGAGCTCTTAACAGTTCTCGATGATCTTCGAAGATAGTTTCATGAGCTAACTTAAGAGTGTTTAGTTCTTTAGTTAGAGCCTCAATCTTCTCCTTATCATTGTCATTCATTTTATCTTGATTAGCATGATTAATTTACGTTTCATCATAGTATTCATCACTAGAGTTGTCAACAAGCAAATCATCACCTAACAAGTCATCTTCATCACTATTGAAATCAACATACTCGGGGTGTGTTACCTTAGGACCTTTGGCCATGAAGCATCTTCCAATTCCTTCATTTGGTGAGTCAAATATGTCGTAGGAGTTGGTTGACACAAGTGCTAGACCGGCAACACCTTCATCTTGAGTATCTTCGGAGTCGGAGTGATAACTTCTCTCGGAGTGGCTGTCGGAGTCGGAGCCGGATACCCATTCACCAGCATGAGCTTGATGTCTTCGTTTTGTGTAGCTCCTTGATGATTTTTCCTTCCTTTCCGAATCCTTGCTTCTCCGTGAGTATCTTCGTTCATAACGATCATCTCTACTCCTTCTCCCTCTTGGTGGTGATTCTTTGCTTCTTCTTTTTGGAGAATCTTCTCTTCTCTTGTAGGGAGCCGTACACTCATTGGAATAGTGTCCGGGTCTTCCACAACTGTAGCAGTTTCGCTCTCGACTAGAAGATCTTTTGTCATTGTAGGACCTTGACTTGAAGCTTCTATCTTTGCTTCTACTCTTGTAGAACTTGTTGAAGTTCTTCACCATTAAGCTCAATTCTTCATTGAAGTTTTGTTTCTCACTTGATGACGTAGGGGCTTCACATGAGGCTTTGTAGGCACCACTTGATTTGTTGTGAAGTTGCTCTTTATCCTTAAGTGACATCTCATGAGCAACAATTCTTCCAATCACCTCCGTTGACTTGCGATCTTTGTAATTGGGCATCATTTGGATCAATGTGCACACGGTATCATATTTTCCATCCAAGGCTCTTAGAATCTTCTTGATAATGAATCTATCGGTCATCTCTTCACTTCCTAAGCCGGCAATCTCATTTGTGATGAGAGCAAGCCTAGAGTACATTTCAGCGACACCTTCGCCATCCTTCATTTTGAACTTGTCAAGTTGACTTTGAAGCACATCCAACTTGGATTCCTTGACGGAGTCGGTACCTTCGTGCATATCAATCAAAGTGTCCCAAATTTCCTTTGCATTCTCGAGACGGCTGATTTTGTTGAATTCTTCGGGGCACAATCCATTGAAGAGAATATCACAAGCTTGAGCATTGTATTGCAACATCTTCAACTCATCCGCGGTAGCTTCACGGTGTGGTTCTTTCCCATCAAAGAAGTCACCTTGCAAACCAACACACACAATAGCCCAAACGGCGGGGTTATGTCCAAGAATATGCATTTTCATTTTATGCTTCCAACTAGCAAAATTAGTACCATCAAAGTAAGGACCTCTACGGTGATAATTTCCCTCGCTAGACGCCATACTCTCCTAGGTTGTGAAACCAAGGCTATGACCACCAAAAGCTATGGAGATCAAAGCAAATGGAGACCAAAGCTCTGATACCACTTGTAGGATCAAAAGTATGTCTAGAGGGGGGATGATTAGACTACTTGACCAAATAAAAACTTAACCTTTTCCCAATTTTAGTTCTTGGCAGATTTTAGCTATTGTAGGACAAGTCAAGCAATCATCACACAATTCAAGCAAGCATGCAAAGAGTATATTGGCAGCGAAAAGTAAAGCATACAACTTGCAAGAATGTAAAGGGAAGGGTTTGGAGAATTCAAACGCAATTGGAGACACGGATGTTTTTCCCGTGGTTCGGATAGGTGGTGCTATCCTACATCCACGTTGATGGAGACTTCAACCCATGAAGAGGTAACGGTCGCGCGAGTCCACGGAGGGCTCCACCCACGAAGTCCAACGCGAATAGCAACCTTGTCTATCCCACCATGGCCATCGGGAGCCCATGAAGGACTTGCCTCACTAGCGTGATCTTCACGAAGTAGGCGATCTCCTTGCCACTTACTTAAACTCCTTTGTTCAACTCCACAATCTTGTCGTTACTCCAAGTACACCTAGCCAATCTAGTGAGACACCACTCTCCAAGAGTAACATAATGGCTGTGTTGATGATGAACTCCTTGCTCTTGTGCTTCAAATGATAGTCTCCCCAACACTCAACTCTCTCTCATAGGATTTGGATTTTGTGGAAAGAATATTTGAGTGGAAAGCAACTTGGGGAAGGCTAGTGATCTGAAGATTCATATGTACGAATGGAATATCTTGGTCTCAACACATGAGAGGTGCTTGTTCTCTCTCAGAACATATGAGTGGAATTGTGTATGTGTTCTATTGGCTCTCTCCACGAATGAAGAGGAGGTGGAGGGGTATATATAGCCTCGCATATAAAATCCAACTTACACACAGTTTTCCAATCTGCAGGGGACCGAATCAACAAACTCGGTCGACCTGAAAAGCAGTAAACCTAGTGACCGTAGAGAGTTTGTGGACTGACATGCAACTCGGTAGTGACCGATGATGGTTAGGGTTTGGGCATAACATAATTCGGTGATACCGATTACACAAACTCAGTGAGACCGAGTTTGGTAATAAGCTAACCAGAGAGTTGGTCAGGTAAACTCGGTGGGACCGATTTGCTCTTTCGGTGAGACCGAAAAGTTACAAAAAGGAAATAGAGAGTTTACACTGCAATCTCGGTGGGACCGATTCGCTCTTTCGGTGAGACCGAAAAGTTACGAAAGGGAAACAGAGAGTTTGCAATCCCATCTCGGTGAGACCGAGATCCCTATCGGTAGAACCGAATTGCTAGGGTTTGGCAGTGGCTTATGACAAGTGAAACTCGGTGGCGCCGGATAGAAAGAATCGGTAGGACCGAGTTTGGCTTAGGGTTTAGGTCATATGTGGATATGGGAAAGTAGTTGAGGGTTTTGGAGCATATCACTAAGCACATGAAGCAAGAGGCTCATTAAGCAACACCTCATCCCTCCTTGATAGTATTGGCTTTTCCTAAAGACTCAATGTGATCTTGGATCACTAAAATATAAAATGAAGAGTCTTGAGCTTTTGAGCTTGAGCCAATCCTTTGTCCTTAGCATTTTGAGGGTTCCACTTTCACATCCATGCCATGCCAATCATTGAGCTTTCCTGAAATAGTCATCTTGGAATAGCATTAGCTCAATGAGCTAAATGTTGTTATGAATTACCAAAACCACCTAGGGATAGTTGCACTTTCACAAACTATCATTGTGGTTTTGATGCGTAGGTAAGAACGGTTCTTGCT
The DNA here is from genome assembly GCF_003073215.2 of Triticum urartu. Lineage (NCBI taxonomy): Eukaryota > Viridiplantae > Streptophyta > Magnoliopsida > Poales > Poaceae > Triticum > Triticum urartu. Next base: position 525,840,151 of record NC_053023.1, read on the forward strand.
AAGCCCGTAGCAGCCACGTAAAACTTGCAACAACAAAGTAGAGGACGTCTAACTTGTTTTTGCAGGGCATGTTGTGATGTGATATGGTCAAGACATGATGCTAAATTTTATTGTATGAGATGATCATGTTTTGTAACTGAGTTATCGGCAACTGGCAGGAGCCATATGGTTGTCTCTTTATTGTATGCAATGCAATTGCGCTTGTAATGCTTTACTTTATCACTAAGCGGTAGCGATAGTCGTGGAAGCATAAGATTGGCGAGACGACAACGATGCTACGATGGAGATCAAGGTGTCGCGCCGGTGACGATGGTGATCATGACGGTGCTTCGGAGATGGAGATCACAGGCACAAGATGATGATGGCCATATCATATCACTTATATTGATTGCATGTGATGTTTATCTTTTATACATCTTATCTTGCTTTGATTGACGGTAGCATTTTAAGATGATCTCTCACTAAATTATCAAGAAGTGTTCTCCCTGAGTATGCACCGTTGCGAAAGTTCTTCGTGCTGAGACACCACGTGATGATCGGGTGTGATAGGCTCTACGTTCAAATACAACGGGTGCAAAACAGTTGCACACGCGGAATACTCAGGTTATACTTGACGAGCCAAGCATATACAGATATGGCCTCGGAACACGGAGACCGAAAGGTCGAGCGTGAATCATATAGTAGATATGATCAACATAGTGATGTTCACCAATGAAACTACTCCATCTCACGTGATGATCGGACATGGTTTAGTTGATTTGGATCACGTGATCACTTAGAGGATTAGAGGGATGTCTATCTAAGTGGGAGTTCTTTAGTAATATGATTAATTGAACTTAAATTTATCATGAACTTAGTACCTGATAGTATCTTGCTTGTTTATGTTTGATTGTAGATAGATGGCCCGTGCTGTTGTTCCGTTGAATTTTAATGCATTCCTTGAGAAAGCAAAATTGAAAGATGATGGTAGCAATTACACAGACTGGGTCTATAACTTGAGGATTATCCTCATTGCTACACAGAAGAATTACGTCCTGGAAGCACCGCTGGGTGCCAGGCCTGCTGCTGGAGCAACACCAGATGTTATGAACGTCTGGCAGAGCAAAGCTGATGCCTACTCGATAGTTCAGTGTGCCATGCTTTACGGCTTAGAATTGGGAGTTCAACAACGTTTTGAATGTCATGGAGCATATGAGATGTTCCAGGAGTTGAAGTTAATATTTCAAGCAAATGCCCGGATTGAGAGATATTAAGTCTCCAATAAGTTCTATAGCTGCAAGATGGAGGAGAACAGTTCTGTCAGTGAGCATATACTCAAAATGTCTGGGTATAATAATCACTTGATTCAATTGGGAGTTAATCTTCCAGATGATTGCGTCATTGAAAGAATTCTCCAATCACTGCCACCTAGCTCCAAGAGCTTCATGATGAACTATAATATGCAAGGGATGAATAAGACTATTCCCGAGCTCTTCGCAATGCTGAAAGCTGCGGAGGTAGAAATCAAGAAGGAGCATCAAGTGTTGATGGTCAACAAGACCACTAGTTTCAAGAAAAAGGGCAAAGGGAAGAAGAAGGGGAACTTCAAAAAGAACAACAAGCAAGTTGCTTCTCAAGAGAAGAAACCCAAATCTGGACCTAAGCCTGAAACTGAGTGCTTCTACTTCAAGCAGACTGGTCACTGGTAGCGGAACTGCCCCAAGTATTTGGCGGATAAGAAGGATGGCAAGGTGAACAAAGGTATATGCGATATACATGTTATTGATGTGTACCTTACTAATGCCCGCAGTAGCACCTGGGTATTTGATACTGATTCTATTGCTAACATTTGCAACTCGAAATAGGGACTACGGATTAAGCGAAGATTGGCTAAGGACGAGGTGACGATGCGCGTGGGAAATGGTTCCAAAGTCGATGTGATCGCGGTCGGCACGCTACCTCTACATCTACCTTCGGGATTAGTATTAGACCTAAAAAATTGTTATTTGGTGCCAGTGTTGAGCATGAACATTATATCTGGATCTTGTTTGATGCGAGACGGTTATTCATTTAAATCAGAGAATAATGGTTGTTCTATTTATATGAGTAAAATCTTTTATGGTCATGCACCCATGAAGAATGGTCTATTCTTATTAAATCTCGATAGTAGTGACACACACATTCATAATATTGAAGCCAAAAGATGCAGAGTTGATAATGATAGTGCAACTTATTTGTGGCACTGCCGTTTAGGTCATATCGGTGTAAAGCGCATGAAGAAACTCCATACTGATGGACTTTTGGAACCACTTGATTATGAATCGCTTGGTACTTGCGAACCGTGCCTTATGGGTAAGATGACAAAAACACCGTTCTCCGGTACCATGGAGAGAGCAACAGATTTTTTGGAAATCATACATACAGATGTATGTGGTCCGATGAATGTTGAGGCTCGTAGCGGATATCGTTATTTTCTCACCTTCACAGATGAATTAAGCAGATATGGGTATATCTACTTAATGAAACATAAGTCTGAAACATTTGAAAAGTTCAAAGAATTTCAGAGTGAAGTTGGAAATCATCGTAACAAGAAAATAAAATTCCTACGATCTGATCGCGGAGGAGAATATTTGAGTTACGAGTTTGGTGTGCATTTGAAACAATGCGGAATAGTTTCGCAACTCACGCCACCCGGAACACCACAACATAATGGTGTGTCCGAACGTCGTAATCGTACTTTACTTGATATGTTGCGATCTATGATGCCTCTTACTGATTTACCGCTATCGTTTTGGGGTTATGCTTTAGAGACGGCCGCATTCACATTAAATAGGGCACCATCAAAATCTGTTGAGACGATGCCTTATGAACTGTGGTTTGGCAAGAAACCAAAGTTGTCGTTTCTGAAAGTTTGGGGCTGCGATGCTTATGTGAAAAAGCTTCAACCTGATAAGCTGGAACCCAAATCGGAGAAATGTGTCTTCATAGGATATCCAAAGGAAACTATTGGATACACCTTCTATCACAGATCCGAAGGCAAGACTTTTGTTGCTAAATTAGGAACTTTCTAGAGAAGGAGTTTCTCTCGAAAGAAGTGAGTGGGAGGAAAGTAGAACATGATGAGGTAACTGTACTTGCTCCCTTATTGGAAAGTAGTACATCATAGAAACCGGTTTCTGTGACACCTACACCAATTAGTGAGGAAGCTAATGATGATGATCATGAAACTTCAGAACAAGATACTACTGAACCTCGTAGATCAACCAGAGTAAGATACGTACCAGAGTGGTATGGTAATCCTGTTCTGGAAGTCATGCTACTAGATCATGATGAACCTACGAACTATGGAGAAGCGATGGTGAGCCCAGATTCCGCAAAATGGCTTGAATCCATGAAATCTGAGATGGGATCCATGTATGAAAACAAAGTGTGGACTTTGGTTGACTTGCCAAAAGATTGGCAAGCAATTGAGAATAAATGGATCTTCAAGAAGAAGACTGACGCTGACGGTAATGTTACTGTCTACAAAGCTCGACTTGTCGCAAAAGGTTTTCGACAAGTTGAAGGGATTGACTACGATGAGACCTTCTCACCCATAGCGATGCTTAAGTCTGTCCGAATCATGTTAGCAATTGCCGCAGTTTATGATTATGAAATTTGGCAGATGGATGTCAAAACTGCATTCCTGAATGGATTTCTGGAAGAAGAGTTGTATATGATGCAGCTGGAAGGTTTTGTCGATCCAAAGGGAGCTAACAAAGTGTGCAAGCTCCAGCGATCCATTTATGGACTGGTGCAAGCCTCTCGGAGTTGGAATAAACGCTTTGATAGTGTGATCAAAGCATTTGGTTTTGTACAGACTTTTGGAGAAGCCTGTATTTACAAGAAAGTGAGTGGGAGCTCTGTAGCATTTCTGATATTATATGTAGATGACATATTACTAATCGGAAATGATATAGAATTTCTGGATAGCATAAAGGGATACTTGAATAAGAGTTTTTCAATGAAAGACCTCGGTGAAGCTGCTTACATATTGGGCATTAAGATCTATAGAGATAGATCAAGACACTTAATTGGACTTTCACAAAGCACATACCTTGACAAAGTTTTGAAGAAGTTCAAAATGGATCAAGCAAAGAAAGGATTCTTGCCTGTGTTACAAGGTGTGAAATTGAGTAAGACTCAGTGCCCGACCAATGCAGAAGATAGAGAGAAAATGAAAGATGTTCCCTATGCTTCAGCCATAGGCTCTATCATGTATGCAATGCTGTGTACCAGACCTGATGTGTGTCTTGCTATAAGTCTAGCAGGGAGGTACCAAAGTAATCCAGGAGTGGATCACTGGACAGCGGTCAAGAACATCCTGAAATACCTGAAAAGGACTAAGGATATGTTTCTCATATATGGAGGTGACAAAGAGCTCATCGTAAATGGTTACGTTGATGCAAGCTTTGACACTGATCCGGACGATTCTAAATCGCAAACCGGATACGTGTTTACATTAAACGGTGGAGCTGTCAGTTGGTGCAGTTCTAAACAAAGCGTTGTGGCGGGATCTACATGTGAAGCGGAGTACATAGCTGCTTCGGAAGCAGCAAACGAAGGAGTCTGGATGAAGGAGTTCATATCCGATCTAGGTGTCATACCTAGTGCATCGGGTCCAATGAAAATCTTTTGTGACAATACTGGTGCAATTGCCTTGGCAAAGGAATCCAGATTTCACAAGAGAATCAAGCACATCAAGAGACGCTTCAATTCCATCCGGGATCTAGTCCTGGTGGGAGACATAGAGATTTTCAAGATACATACGGATCTGAATGTAACAGACGCATTGACTAAGCCTCTTCCATGAGCAAATCATGATCAGCACCAATGCTCCATGGGTGTTAGAATCATTACTGTGTAATCTAGATTATTGACTCTAGTGCAAGTGGGAGAGTGAAGGAAATATGCCCTAGAGGCAATAATAAAGTTATTATTTTATTTCCTTATATCATGATAAATGTTTATTGTTCATGCTAGAATTGTATTATCTGGAAACATAATACTTGTGTGAATACATAGACAAACTAAATGTCACTAGTATGCCTCTACTTGACTAGCTCGTTAATCAAAGATGGTTATGTTTCCTAACCATAGACATGTGTTGTCTTTTGGTTAACGAGATCACATTATTAGGAGAATGGTGTGATTGACATGACCCATTCCATTAGCTTAGCACCCGTTCGTTTAGTATGTTGCTATTGCTTTCTTCATGACTTATACATGTTCCTATGACTATGAGATTATACAACCCCCGTTTGCCGAAGCAACACTTTGTGTGCTACCAAACGTCACAACGTAACTAGGTGATTATAAAGGAGCTCTACAGGTGTCTCCAAAGGTACATATTGGGTTGGCGTATTTCGAGATTAGGATTTGTCACTCCGATTGTCGGAGAGGTATCTCTGGGCCCTCTCAGTAATGCACATCACATAAGCCTTGCAAGCATTGCAACTAATGAGTTAGTTGTGAGATGATGTATTACAAACCGAGTAAAGAGACTTGCCGGTAACGAGATTGAACTAGGCATTGCAACTAATGAGTTAGTTATGGATCTAATTGGGATGAGAATTTGCCATATGTAGAGTTCTCTTACAACAACAGCTATCAATCTAGTTTGAAGATGGCCCCTTTCGAAGCCTTGTACGGAAGGAGGTGCAGGACCCCATTGTCGTGGGATGAGGTTGGAGACCGCCAGTTGTTTGGACCGGATCTGATTAAGGAGTCTGAACAGAAAGTAAAATTGATTCACGATAGGCTCAAGGTAGCCCAGTCCAGGCAGAAGAGCTATGCAGATTCTAAACGCAAGGAGACAGTTTACGAAGTCGGAGGCCGAGTTTATCTTCGAGTATCTCCACTTCGAGGAGTTAAGCGCTTTGGAGTTAAGGGGAAGTTAGCGCCACGTTTTATAGGACCATACAAGGTTTTGAAGCGTATGGGAGAAGTAGCCTACAAGTTGGAATTGCCCGAAGGATTGTCAGGAGTTCATGATGTGTTCCACGTTTCCCAGTTGAAGAAGTGCCACGCGGAGATGGCTAATATACCGCTGAGAGACACAGTGCCGCTGGAAGCGATTCAGTTGGACAGTGATTTGACCTATGAGGAGAAACCAGTCAAGATCCTTGAGTATGCCAGCCGATTAACTCGCAACAAGGTTATCAAGTTTTGCAAAGTTCAGTGGAGCCACCACACGGAGGATGAAGCCACCTGGGAACGACAGGAAGATTTGCTGAAGGACCACCCTCACCTATTTTCTAGCCAATCCGAATCTCGAGGGCGAGATTCATCTTAAGGGGGGTAGGTTTGTAACATCCCAAATTTTCAATTTGGAATGTTATACACTAGATCATCATTGCATATCATATATTATTGCATTTTGGTTGATCCTAGAAATTCTACGCAACTCAAGGACCCTCGGAGAGAGTTGGGGATTTCGTTATTTTCATATTTGAGTTCTCTCAAATTTTGAAAATAGGATAATTTGATTTTATTTATTTTATCTTCAATTATTTATATTACAAAAATATGAGAGAGGGAATAAAATGACTTTCCCAAAATAAAGAAATATTGAGGATTTAATAAAAAATCGAATAAGATTTTTATTTGAGTTTTATTTGCTATTTTATTTGAATTTAGGAAAATGCGCGTTTTTCAAAATTGCATTTAGGCCCCAAATAAATGTTCATCCTGTGCGGCTTGATTTTAGAAGCTGGGAAAAATTTATTTTGGGATTTTTGGAGACCGTTTAGTATTCCTTTTGTTTTCATTCTGAGCGTAACTATTTAAAAAAACGCGAACCGAACTATCGGGCCGTGTCCGACCCGGACACCTGGCCCGGCCGGCCTTATAAGCCGGGGGAGCCCAGCCGAGCCACCCCCAAACCCTAGCCGCCCCGCCGCCCCTGCCGCCGCCGCCGCCTCGCCGCGCCACGACGCCGCTGCCCCGCCCGCCGGAGCCGCGCCGCCGCCGCCCCTCGCCGCCCGCCGGAGCCGCCGCCCGCCGCCTCGCCTCGCCGGAGGTTGACCCCGCCCCGCCGCCGGTTTTCTTGAAAAACCATTCCGTTTTCCATTCGGTTTTCCATCGGTTTTTCCTTTGGGTTTTTTAGATTTGTTTTTTAATAGATCAGTTTTTCCGGTTTATTTAATTAGCGAGCGTTCGCTCGTTCGTTCGTTTTAACGAACGCGTTCATCGTTTAGATGCAGATAACGAATGTTCGTTCGTTAGTCTGTTCGTCATTTTCTTTTTCTTGGATTAAATCCGCGATTTTTCTGATCGCGATTCCTGATCCGATTTTCGTTCTAGTATAACTTTTCGCTCGTTTATCGGAATCAGGCGATTCAAGCGCCTAGAGTTTCGTCTCGAAACCCTCTTTCCGTTTAACCAACTCAAACGAGTTTTTGCCTCTGTAAAAATTGCCCTAGATCCAGAATAGTAAATGAAGCCTGTTTCTTTTGCCGTTTGTCTTTCGTTGCTTCATTTGATTTGGTTCTTTTGCCAACCGGAGTTCTTAAGTTGAACTTTCTGGTTAGATCTCTTATTCGAGTTTTACCTGTGCATTAGTGGTGTACTTATTGTATGCTTGTTTGTTTGCGATAGAGTACCCGGAGTGCGCCGCTTGCTACTTCGAATCGCTAGGTTTCCCAGATCATCAGCAAGGCAAGTAACACTTTGATCATACCTCCTACTACCCAGTTTTTATTGCATTAGATCAATCCTGACACATTGCATGATTAGGATCTAATTAAATTGTGGGTTTGGGAAGTAGTTGAGGTAGTACCTATTACCTGTTTATTATCAAACCTTCGGGAGTTACTTCTACGTTTGCTTATGCCAAGCTATGCTAGTAGACGTGGATTGGGTGAGTGAAATCCATGACAGATGTGAGATTGTTAAATTAATGGTTTATCTAAGGTGGCAACTTAAATACACATCTGGGTGGATTGAGGCACCCGGGTATTCCAGCAATTGCCTGTTTTTCTTTATGGACCGCCACCCAGGCTCAAAGGGATCATGAGATTATTCATGCTAGAAACTTCCGTGTGCAGCCACAAGCTACTATGGGCTCTAGCATAGTTGCCTAAGTTGTGCGAACTCTTACAGTGCTAGACTAGCAGATGCATGGGAAATTAGGTGTAACGGTCTACCCGATCGTAAGGTGCTAGCGCTTTTGAAAGACTATGTCTCGGTCATCCGTTTCTCTAACACCATGTAGTGCGAGAATCCCAACGGAGGAGATCGAGTCTTGTGGGGAAAAGTGCGCAAACCTCTGCAGAGTGTATAAACAAATCATGGTTAGCCGTGTCCCCGGTTATGGACATCTTGAGTATCTAGTACTTGGATTATCATGTGAATCTCATCATATTACTCTAATTAATTTTGTTGGGTTTTTAATGGTGATGCTTAATTGGGATTGAGAATGCTGTCAACCATTCTCAATGTTTAACAACTACCATGATAGTTAAATAAAATTTATTCCTTTGCAGTGGGGAAAAATTGCCTTTACGCAAAACTGTAACCATAGAGCTTTCCACTAGCCAAATATGCATGTAGTATAGTCTTATTCTTTCATTGCTCTCTATGTGTTACATTGCTAGCATATTCCATGTGCTGACCTGTTTTGGGCTACAACGTTCATGTTGCAGACTTTTCAGACGACGAGTAAGGTGCTTTTAGGTCGTGGTTCTATACTTAGTGATGCCGTTGGAGTTGATGGACTCACTTATCTTCCAAGCCTTCCGCTGTTATCGTTATTAGATGGCCTTAAGCCATGTTTATTGTAATAAGTTCTCTTTTGAGACACTCGATGTAATAAGTGTGTGATTGCTACTCTGTTATAATCCTTCGAGTATTGTGTGGTGTCAGCATTACTGATCCAGGGATGACACCTGAGCACAGAGATTGGACCGTTTGAGGTCTGGTCGCTACAATGATGTGATGGACAGACCCAATTATAATCTTAGCATCAGATAGTTCAGTTATTTTATACACCTTTCTTCATGTCAAGTATTAGTTCCTTAGACCATGAGATCATGACACTCCCGGACACCGTAGGAATACTTTGTGTGCTATCAGATGTCACTTCATAACGGGGTGATCATAAAGGTGCTCTACAGGTATTTTTGAAGGTGTCTGTTGGGTTGCATGGATCAAGACTAGGATTTGTCACTCCGTGTGACGGAGAGATATCTCTGGGTCCTTGATAACCCACAAGTATAGGGGATCGCAACAGCTTTCGAGGGTAGAGTATTCAACCCAAGTTTATTGATTCGACACAAGGGGAGCCAAAGAATATTCTCAAGTATTAGCAGCTGAGTTGTCAATTCAACCACACCTGGAAACTTAGTATCTGCAACAAAGTGTTTAGTAGCAAAGTAATATGATAGTGATGGTAACAGTAACAAAAGAGTAATGAAAGCAAAGTTATGTTTTTGGTATTTTGTAGTGATTGTAACAATAGCAACGGGAAAGTAAATAAGCGTAAACCAGTATATGGAAAGCTCGTAGGCATTGGATCAATGATGGATAATTATGCCGGATGTGGTTCATCATGTAATAGTCATAACATAGGGTGACACAGAACTAGCTCCAATTCGTCAATGTAATGTAGGCATGTATTCCGAATATAGTCATACGTACTTATGGAAAAGAACTTGCATGACATCTTTTGTCCTAGCCTCCCGTGGCAGCGGGGTCCGTACGGAAACTAAGGGATATTAAGGCCTCCTTTTAATAGAGAACCGGAACAAAGCATTAGCACATAGTGAATACATGAACTCCTCAAACTACGGTCATCACTGGTAAGTATCCCGATTATTGTCACTTCAGGGTTAACGGATCATAACACATAATAGGTGACTATAGACTTGCAAGATAGGATCTAGAACTCTCATATATTGATGAAAACATAATAGGTTCAGATATGAAATCATGGCACTCGGGCCCTAGTGACAAGCATTAAGCATAGCAAAGTCATAGCAACATCAATCTCAGAACATAGTGGATACTAGGGATCAAACCCTAACAAAACTAACTCGATTACATTGTGAATCTCATCCAACCCATCACCGTCCAGCAAGCCTACGATGGAATTACTCACGCACGGCGGTGAGCATCATGAAATTGGTGATGGAGGATGGTTGAAGATGACGACGGCGACGAATCCCACTCTCCGGAGCCCCGAACGGACTCCAGATCAGCCCTCCCGAGAGGTTTTAGGGCTTGGCGGCGGCTCCGTATCGTAAAACGCGATGATTTCTTCTCTCCTATTTTTTTCTCCCTGAAAGCAGTTATATAGAGTTGGAGTTGGAGTTGGGGGGTCTCCAGGGGCCCACGAGGTAGGGGGCGCGCCCTACGGGGGGGGCACCCCCACCCTTGTGAGAAGGGTGTGGGCCCCCTAGTCTTCATCTTTGGCGAGGATTTTTTATTATTTATTGTAAGATATTCCGTGGAGTTTCAGGTCATTCCGAGAACTTTTGTTTTCTGCACATAAAACAACATCATGACAATTCTGCTGAAAATAGCGTCAGTCCGGGTTAGTTCCATTCAAATCATACAAGTTAGAATCCTAAACAAGGGCAAAAGTGTTTGGAAAAGTAGATACGACGGAGACGTATCAACTCCCCTAAGCTTAAACCCTTTCTTGTCCTCAAGCAGTTCAGTTGACAAACTGAAAGAAATAAAGAAAAACTTTTACAAACTCTATTTGCTCTTGTTGTTGTAAATATGTCAAGCTAGCATTCAAGTTTTCAGCAAAGATTATAACTAACCATATTTGCAATAATTCTCAGTTCTCATGTTTACTCATATCAATAGCATAATCAACTAGCGAGCCATAATAAGAAATCTCGGATGACAACACTTTCTCAAAACAATCATAATATGATATAACAAGATGGTATCTCACTAGCCCTTTCTGAGACCGCAAAACATAAATGCAGAGCACCTTTAAAGATCAAGGACTGACTAGACATTGTAATTCATGGTAAAATAGATCCAATCATAGTCACACCCAATATAAATTAACAGTAATGAATGCAAATGACAGCGGTGCTCTCCAACTGGTGCTTTTTAATAAGAGGTTGATGACTCAACATAAAAGTAAATAGATAGGCTCTTCGCAGAGGGAAGCAGGGATTTGTAGAGGTGCCAGAGCTCGGTTTTGAAATAGAGGTGAATAATATTTTGAGCAGTATACTTTCATTGTCAACATAACAACCAAGAGATGTCGATATCTTCCATGCTACACACATTATAGGCGGCTCCCAAACAGAATGGTAAAGTTTATACCCCCCCCCTCCACCAACAAACATCAATCCATGGCTTGCTCGAAACAACGAGTGCCTCTAACATACATCAGGTCCCAGGGGGAGTTTTGTTTGCAATTATTTTGATTTAGTTTGCATAAAGCATGGGACTGGGCATGCCGGTGACCAGCCCTTTATCTTGTGAGTGAGGAGCGGAGTCCACTCCTCTTGAGAATAACCCGCCTAACATGGAAGATACAGACAGCCCTAGTTGATACATGAGCTATTCGAGCATACAAAACAAGATATTTATTTGAAGGTTTAGAGTTTGGCACATACAAATTTACTTGGAACGGGAGGTAGATACCACATATAGGAAGGTATAGTGGACTCATCTGGAATAACTTTGGGGTTTTAAGGGATTGGATGCACAAGCAGTATTCCCGCTTAGTACAGGTGAAGGCTAGCAAAAGAATGGGAAGCGACCAGCTAGAGAGCGACAACAGTCATGTACATGCATTAAAATTAATAAACATTGGATGCAAGCATCAGTACGATATAATCCACCATGAACATAAATATCATGAAGACTATGTTGATTTGTTTCAACTACATGTGTGAACATGTGCCAAGTCAAGTCACTTAAATCATTCAAAGGAGTATACCACCCTATCATACCACATCATAACCATTTTAATAGCATGTTGGCACGCAAGGTAATCCATTATAACTCATAGCTAATCAAGCATGGCACAAGCAACTATGATCTCTAATTGTCATTGCAAACATTTTTATTCATAACAAGCTGAATCAAGAACGATGAACTCATCATATTTAAAAAAAAGAGGTCGAGTTCGTACCAGCTTTTCTCATCTTAGTCAGTCCATCATATATCATCATAATTGCCTTTCACTTGCACGACCGAACGATGTGAATAATAATAAAAGTGCACGTGCATTGGACTAAGCTGGAATCTGCGAGCATTTCAATAAATAGGAGAGGACAAAGCAATATGGGCTCTTTTGTCAGGTAAACAATAATGCATATAAGAGCCACTTCAACAATTTAATTATGGTCTTCTCCTGCTGACCCACAAAGAAAGAAAAGAAATAAAACTATTTACACGGGAAAACTCCCAACAAGCAAAAGAAGAACATGAAATATTTTTGGGTTTTCTTTTCAATTACTACTACAAGCATGGAAAGTAAATTAATTAAAAGCTACAACTAATTTTTTTTGGTTTTTTCTTAAGGTTTATTAAACACACAAGAAGAAAGCATGAAAGGAAAATAAACTAGCATGGATGATACAATGAAAGAGTATGAGCACCGACATCTAGCAATGAGTGTGTGTGAACATAAATGTAATGTCGGTGAGAATTACGTACTCCCCCAAGCTTAGGCTTTTGGCCTAAGTTGGTCTATGGCCACGGCTGGCCCAGCTGATATCCATAATAATAGTTATTGGGGTCGTACTGTGATGAAGAAGAAGAAGGCTCTGATTGCCACTGGCTGGCAATCATCTCCGGATCCCACTGATAGTTAGACTATCGTGAAGGATCAAATTGTGGTTCCGGTTCTGGCTCCTGGCTGGTGCAGGGTTCCGGTAGGCGTGGATAGCCGTCAACGGAACAAGGTATTTCCCTACAGACAAATCAAACAAAGCAGGAGCAGGCAAGGTAATAGTCTCAGGATGATGTTTATTAAAGAACAATTGATATTTAAGCTTTCCTGCCCTATTCTTAACAATAAAATCATGTGCCACCTTACTTTTATAATCTAAATAAACATGGGGTAGCACTTTTTCTTCCTTCTTAGCATGCCTAATAGTATGTTAAAATAGCTAGGCATGTAGCATAGATGCCTCCAAAGATGGGACCCTTAGTACGGTTCATACTTAACCGTCTAGCAATAATGCCGCCCATACTAAAAGTGTTATCACTGTATAAACCTTGGAGCAGAATAATTATATAAGGGATACTAAGGTTTCCACAGTTTCCGTGTCCAATTAAGCAACGACTAGCAAATAATGCAAAGTAACGTAAGACAGGAAAATGTATGCTAGTGATTCGTGCATCGGAAACCTTCCTAGTTTCCCCTACAGTGATAGTATTAATAAATCCATCCACATCATCGTGATGTGGTTCTTCTATCTTGCCCCCAGAAGGGACTAAACAAATCCAACATAAATCATAAAGTGACATCTCCTTATGCTCATCATATAAATGGAACTCCATCATAGGTGGTGAGTTCCTAGAATGAAAATGAAAGTTTTGCACAAAGGTATTTGTGAGTAAGAGATACTGATCGCATTGGTCGTGGAGGAAAGCGGTGAGGCCTGCATTATGAGCCAATTCATGAAAATCTTCATAAATCCCGGCTGCTCTCAAGAAATCCTCGGAAGGCCATTCACATGCCCGAACCTCCGCGGTGCGCGGCAAATTATACTTAGGCTTCGGTGCCTTTTCCTTTGAGCTTTGGCTCGATGAGCCCCTCAATAATCTCCTCATCATTTTCTGAAAAATTCTGAAATTTTTAGTAACTTCAAAATAAAAGTAAACCAAACTCAATAATATTGATAGCAACTACTCCTACAAGTGCCTAGGGCCTATATCATGCATCAAAACTACTTTTGACCATATAAATTTGACATGCAAGCTCAAGAAAAGGGTCACCTAAGCAGCAAAACTTTGCAATGGATAAAGCACTAGAACAAAAACTAATTGGACCAATGGAGGAGTCACATACCAAGAAACAATCTCCCCAAGCAGTTTTGTGAGAGGTGCTTTGAGCAAGGAGATCGAAAATGGCAGCAAAACGAGCTTGGACTTGGGTTTGAGCTGGTTTTTCGTGTTTGGGGGAGGAAGATGAAGTGTGTGGCTGAAAGAATAAGTGGAGGAGGGCTACCGTGGGCCCACGAGGCAGGGGGCACGCCCTAGGGGGGTGGGCGCGCCCTCCACCCTCGTGGCAAGGTGGTTAGCCCCCTGGTGTGTATTTTGTTCCATAAATCCTCAAATATTCTATAAAAAATCATATTTAATTTTCAGGGCATTTGGAGAACTTTTATTTTCGAGGTATTTTTATATTGCACGGATAATCAGATAACAGACAGAAAATTATTTATTTTTACTTTATTTTAACTAAATAACAGAAAGTATAGAGAGGGTACAGAAGGTTGTGCTTCTAGTTTGATCCATCTCATTTAGAAACATTATAATCGAGCACTTTTCCAGCCCTCTCAGACCATCATCGTTTTCGACTGTCGAATCTGCTCTTCTAAGTGGTTCAGGCTGTTGGATGTGAGTGCAATCCCCTATGGGCTTCAGTTGCGATCACAGAGAGCTAGCCGGGCTGGGCCGCTTCTCCCAGAACAAAATTGGAGCTCTACTATTATTTGGACAAATGGGCCTGACGCCTACGAGTAACAAAGCCCGTGAAAAAATATGACTTTCTGGAGCGAGCAAGGATCCCGGTGGGCGTCATCCAGTTTGTCTCGCGGACTGTAGATCTATACGATGCGAGCGACCGCACCTCCACCGACATGGTTGCCTCACTGGGGGACGCCAAGGGGACGGGGGGCAAAGCGTCGGCTGCGATTAGAATCCACTTGCCGGTGATTTAGCACATAGTCAATCGCAGTTGCTGCAGGCATTAATCGCAATTGATGTTCGCCACTCTTTCAACGTCCGATTATTGTAGTTCGCTTATGATTCTTATTCAGTTTCTTCCTTTATGTGATTCATCTTCCTCCCTTATTAGATGCACGAGGACGCTCACGATTCTGGTTCGATTTCTTCCTTTAATCGTTGCGTCTCTATATAATCTCCACCCACCCTGCTACAGCTCATTCCCTAACCTTACTTGGCAACATCACATCTTATCGCCATGCTTCTCGCCAGGCTGCCACTGCAGGTTTATCGCCCCTCCTTCCGAAAAAGAATTCTATGAGACCAGGTCTCACGCGGGACCTATTCTGATGGATGACACATGTCATTCACAAATCACAAAGCATCCCCCACCCCCCACCTAAAATCAGGGGGGAGAGATTAGATGCTTTGTGAATGCCATGTGTCATCCATCAGGATGGGTCTCACCTGCTAACCGTGAGACCTGGTCTCATATAATTTTTTCCCCTCCTTCCCCACATCTTCTATCCAGTTACTACTGATACTGAGTCCCTTCTGATTGATGCCGCTTTCTTGTTTCGCTCCCAATTCACGACAGATACTTGTTCTACTGCAGGTGCTCTCACATCTCAGTTGATGTATTGGAACTGCCGACGGATTCTGGTGGTTAGTTCGGGTACTTCTAAAGCTCACGATTTGAAGTGGTTGCCACCCAGGTTAGTATACATATACTCACATGTCTTATTGTACATATGTATGTATGCCCACGGTTTGTAAAATTTGATCCTACTGGCTGTTTAATTGTGTATGCACTTCCAGAGTCTCACTCACATATCTTATTATCCATATGTATCTGTGTCTACAATTTGTAAAATTTGGTACTACTGACTGTGTATACAGTTCCAGAGTCTAAAAAACTGCTACTATTGACTATTTGTTGTTGAGGATAAGCTCTAACTAAACAATATATGTGATTTACTATTCACACTAATTACATGTTGTAGGACTTACAGTACCTCATCTTCCTTACACCAAGACAAGTTCTTGCATATTGAAAGTCACTTCAATAATTAACATATCTATGTTGCTGAAACAAAGCAGTACAACTTGAATTTGGTCCATCCTACCGGAATTGGTTCTGGAAATATAAGTTTAGCTTAAACTGTTTCATGTAAGTTCATGTGATGTTGGTGTGGTTGTGAGATTTAGGGTAATGATTTCTTGGTTCTGATGTGCGCTAAGCTTTTGTTTTGATATTACTGGCCACTGGCTCAATTTCTCGAAACCATGGTATGTTTGTTGTTACTGTAGAGGACATAATCTTGGGTGTCTATGTGATGGAAATAAGCTACTAATATGTGATTAATCTCCTGTTCATTTGTTCCATGGCTACCGATGTATTGACCAAATACTATATGTACAGTACCAGCATTAAGAGTCTGTGATGTCATGCCATGTTCATAAATTTAATTGTCTTATTTTTGTCCTCTGTTTCTCTTCTCCTCATATTTATGTTAACATGTGAATGTTTATACCATCCCTTTTTGCATTAAAATGTAAACCACTATTTTCTGCAGCCAAGGTTGAGAAATCGATTAAACCAAACAACCATCAGAATTTGCAATGCATATGACATCCTCTCCAAAGTGCAAGATTGATTTGTAGTCGTCTGAAATGACTGTTGATGTTGGGTATTAGTTCAGTTTATATAATACTCCCTCCGTTCCAAATTACTCGTCGTGGTTTTAGTTCAAATTTGAACTAAAACCACGACAAGTAATTTGGAACGGAGGGAGTAGTTTGTTAAGACCTGTTTTCAGTTTTTAATTTAATTTCTCACATGTTTATATGTATTAAGAGGCATAGTTGTCTTGATTTATCTTTCAGTAAATTTTTACTTTTGCATATTTAACTTATTAAGAGGCCATATTCCTTACCCTTTTTACCGTTATTACCGCGTTACTGTAATAGGGCATTGCGGTCCACCGTGCATTCTCCACTTTATCATGTTTGAGGGTGCCATCAGATCTCCGGCCAATTGGTATACTCTCCATATACTACTGATGTCCGCGGTTTGGCGACTTTAAAAAAAATGTGAAACTGCTCTCCTGTACTCTTAAGTGTCTTCCTCTATACTTATATGGGTAACATGTTTAATTGTTGGCATAAAAAAGTTTTCGTTGATTGTAACAGCTTCTTCATCATAGAAAAAAACAGACCATATGTTACTTCAATCCACGTGGGGATTTTATTAATGCTATTGTAGCTTCGAATTGTCTACTTAAGTCTTGCGATGCTATCATCCAGTTCTACATTTGGCCAAAAATACGTCCATATAGTAATACAATCTCCTCGAATGTCGGCTTTTGATGTTCCGGTACGGCTTGCCACATGGGTAACTTTATTGTTACAAGCTATCTGTACATCAAAGATTAGTCTCTCACCCTAATGCCAACAAATCATGTTATCCTCTTCATATATATACAAACTGAGTGCAAAACACTTGAATTATATAGATAGCCAGTATACATCCATAAATTTCTTAACTTGATCTCTAAGTTGCAACGTTTTTTAGGGATACAGAGGGTATGCATGTGTCCACGCAGAGAAAATTGCAAAAGGACGACTATTAAAACATCAAGTGTTAGTATAGTTTTGGTTTTGTGGACGGATGTGATGTTGCGGATGAGTCTGCTTGCATCAAAGTTTTTTAACCGAGTTATTTTTGTGTGCCAAAGCTATATCTCAAGATTTCAACATTGTAGTTTCATGCGTAAACGCAGGCTTGCTTTTCTTAAAGAATAATTTTGTTATAAGGTAGACTAAAGCTTTCAACATTGTTCAGCTTCTTGAATAAATTCAGGCTTGTTTTTCTTAAAGAATAATTTTGTTGCTTTCAAAATTGCTTGATTTATGTATATATTCATGTAATAGATCAAAATTGAGACCAAGAAGGACTTTGATGTTCTGGCCAACGATCACCCTGTTGCATTGCTCCTGTGGTGTAGCAACTATTACATCATGCTATTTATACCACCTTGATGTTTCATTGTTCTAAAATATAACAGATATGATCTTCATGTTATGTCTGCCTATGTAATTTTAGGAATACCTACCATTCTGTAAAAATCTGTATTTTTAGAAATACCTACCATTTTATTGGAAAAATTTATATTTTTAGAAATACTACCATTTTATTGTAAAAATGTACAGGCGCAACAACGCGCGCCATTACTGATCTAGTGCTCATCAAAAGGAATCCACTAACAAGGTTGATCAAGTCTTGTCAACAAACTCATTCCGATTATCATGAAACCGGAGAAATTTCGAATAACACTAGGTTACCTCAACGGGGATATGCACATCCCCAATAATAAGTATATCATATTTCTTCTTGACAGTAGGAAGAGGAAATTCAAAACCTCCAAATATAATCGATGGAATTTTTCCGATAGAATTGATGCTATGAACTTGAGGTTGTTTCCTCGGAAAGTGTACCGTATGCTCTTTACCATTAACATGAAAAGTTACATTGCCTTTGTTGCAATCAATAACAGCCCCTGCAGTATTAAGAAAAGGTCTTCCAAGAATAATAGACATACTATCATCCTCGGGAATATCAAGCATAACAAAGTCCGTTAAAATAGTAACGTTTGCAACCACAACAGGCACATCATCACAAATACCGACAGGTATATCAGTTGATTTATCAACCATTTGTAAAGATATTTCAGTAGGTGTCAACTTATTCAAATCAAGTCTACGATATAAAGAGAGAGGCATAACACTAACACCGGCTCCAAGATCACATAAAGCAGTTTTAACATAGTTTCTTTAATGGAGCATGGTATTGTTGGTACTCCTGGATCTCCAAGTTTCTTAGGTATTCCACCCTTAAAAGTATAATTAGCAAGCATGGTGGAAATTTCATCTTCCGGTATCTTTCTTTTATTTGTAACAATTTCTTCCATATACTTAGAATAAGGATTCATTTTGAGCATATCAGTCAAATGCTTACGCAAGAAGATAGGTCTAATCATTTCCGCAAAGCGCTCAAAATCCTCATCATCCTTTTTCTTGGATGGTTTAGGATGAAAAGGCATGGGTTTCTGAACCCATGGTTCTCTTTCCTTATCGTGCTTCCTAGCAACAAAGTCTCTCTTATCATAATGTTGATTCTTTGATTGTGGGTTATCAAGATCAACAACAGGTTCAATCTCTACTTCATTGTCATTACTAGGTTGAGCATCATTATGAACATCATCATTAACATTTTCATTAGGTTCATGTTCATTAACAGATTGAGTTTCAGCATCAGAAATAGAAATATCATTTGGATTATCAGGTGGTTCAGCAATAGGTTCACTAGAAGTTTGCACAGTTCTATCATTTTTCTTTTTCTTCTTTTTAGAAGAACTAGGTGCATCAATTTTATTTCTCTGAAAATCTTGATCAATCCTCTTAGGGTGGCCTTCAGGATACAAAGGTTCCTGAGTCATTCTACCAATTCTAGTAGCCACTTTAACAGCATAATTATTTTTCTTACTATTCATCTCATTGAGCAATTCTGTTTGAGCTTTAAGTACTTCTTCTACTTGAGTGGTAACCATAGAAGCATGTTTGCTAACAAGTTTAAGTTCACCTCTAATATTAGCCATATAATCACCCAAGTATTTAATCATATCAGCATCTTGTTTTAATTGTCTACCAAAATAAGCATTGAAGTCTTCTTGCTTAAACATAAAATTATCAAACTCATCCAAGCATTGACTAGCAATTTTAGTAGGAGGGATTTCAACTTTATCATATCTATAGAGAGAATTTACCTTTACTACCTGTGTCGGGTTATCGAGGTCTGGAGGTTCGTCAATAAATAAAGGATTAAGATCATATGTTTCTTCAACAGGCGGTAAATTAAGACCATGTATTTCTTCAATAGGAGGTAAATTCTTAACATCTTCAGCTTTAATACCTTTTTCTTTCATAGATTTCTTTGCCTCTTGCATATCTTCAGGACTGAGAAATAGAATATCTCCCTTCTTCGGAGTTGGTTTAGTAATAGGATCATTAATTGGAGCAGGAGCTGGCTCAGGAGGTGCCCGATTATTTTCATTTGTCAACATATTATTCAATAAGATTTCAGCTTCATCCGTGTTCTTTCCCTGAAAAGAGAACCAACACAACTATCCAAGTAATCTCTGGAAGTATCGGTTAGTCCATTGTAAAAGATATCAAGTATTTCATTTTTCTTAAGAGGATGATCAGGCAAAGCATTAAGTAACTTGAGAAGCCTCCCCCAAGCTTGTGGGAGACTCTCTTCTTTAATTTGCAAAAAGTTGTATATTTCCTTTAAAGCAGCTTGTTTCTTATGAGCAGGGAAATATTTAGCAAAGAAGTAATAGATCATATCCTGGGGACTACGCACACAACCAGGATCAAGAGAATTAAACCATATCTTAGCATCACCCTTTAATGAGAACGGAAATATTTTAAGGATATAAAAGTAGCGAGATCTCTGATCATTAGTGAATAGGGTAGCTATATCATTTAATTTAGTAAGATGTGCTACAACAGTTTCAGATTCATAGCCATGAAAAGGATCAGATTCAACCAAAGTAATTATATCAGGATCAACAGAGAATTCATAATCCTTATCAGCAACACAGATAGGTGAAGTAGAAAAGGCAGGGTCAGGTCTCATCCTAGAATTTAGAGATTGCTTATTCCATTTAGCTAATAACCTTTTGAGTTCATATCTATCTTTGCAAGCTAAAATAGCCAAAGAAGCATCTTGATCAAATAAATAACCCTCAAGAATAACAAGTGATTCTTCATCATCACTTTTATCTTCATAATCAGATTCAATATTTTCAATCTCTCTAGCCTTAGCAAGTCGTTCCTCGAGAAAATCACTAAGTGGCATAGTAGTATCAGGCATAGAGGTAGTTTCATCATAAGTATCATGTATAGCAGAAGTAGCATCATCAATAACATGCGACATATCAGAACGAATAGCAAAAGCAGGTTTAGGTGTCGCAAGCTTACTCATAACAGAAGGTGAATCAAGTGCAGAGCTAGATGGCAGTTCCTTACCTCCCCTCGTAGTTGAGGGATAGATCTTGGTTTTTGGATCTCTCAAGTTCTTCATAGTGTCCAACAGATATAAATCCCAAGTGACTCAAAGAATAGAGCTATGCTCCCCGGCAACGGCGCCAGAAATTAATCTTGATAACCCACAAGTATAGGGGATCGCAACAGCTTTCGAGGGTAGAGTATTCAACCCAAATTTATTGATTCGACACAAGGGGAGCCAAAGAATATTCTCAAGTATTAGCAGCTGAGTTGTCCATTCAACCACACCTGGAAACTTAGTATCTGCAGCAAAGTGTTTAGTAGCAAAGTAATATGATAGTGATGGTAATGGTAACAAAAGAGTAATGAAAGCAAAGTAATGTTTTTGGTATTTTGTAGTGATTGTAACAGTAGCAATGGGAAAGTAAATAAGCGTAAACTAGTATATGGAAAGCTCGTAGGCATTGGATCAATGATGGATAATTATGCCGGATGTGGTTCATCATGTAACAGTCATAACATAGGGTGACACATAACTAGCTCCAATTCATCAATGTAATGTAGGCATGTATTTCGAATATAGTCATACGTGCTTATGGAAAAGAACTTGCATGACATCTTTTGTCCTACCCTCCCGTGGCAGCGGGGTCCTTACGGAAACTAAGGGATATTGAGGCCTCCTTTTAATAGAGAACCGGAACAAAGCATTAGCACATAGTGAATACATGAACTCCTTAAACTACGGTCATCACCGGTAAGTATCCCGATTATTGTCACTTTGGGGTTAACGGATCATAACACATAATAGGTGACTATAGACTTGCAAGATAGGATCTAGAACTCTCATATATTGATGAAAACATAATAGGTTCAGATCTGAAATCATGGCACTCGGGCCCTAGTGACAAGCATTAAGCATAGCAAAGTCATAGCAACATCAATCTGAGAACATAGTGGATACCAGGGATCAAACCCTAACAAAACTAACTCGATTACATGGTGAATCTCATCCAACCCATCACCGTCCAGCAAGCCTACGATGGAATTACTCACACACGGCGGTGAGCATCATGAAATTGGTGATGGAGGATGGTTGATGATGATGACGGCGACGAATCCCCCTCTCCAGAGCCCCGAACGGACTCTAGATCAGCCTTCCCGAGAGGTTTTAGGGCTTGGCGGTGGCTCCGTATCGTAAAACGTGATGATTTCTTCTCTCCTATTTTTTTCTCCCCGAAAGCAGTTATATAGAGTTGGAGTTGGAGTCGGGGGGTCTTTAGGGGGCCCATGATGTAGGGGGGCGCGCCGAAGGGTGGGCGCCCCCACCCTCGTGAGAAGGGTGTGGGCTCCCTGGTCTTCATCTTTGGCGAGGATTTATTATTATTTATTGTAAGATATTCCGTGGAGTTTCAGGTCATTCCGAGAACTTTTGTTTTCTACACATAAAACAACATCATGGCAATTCTGCTGAAAACAGCGTCAGTCCGGGTTAGTTCCATTCAAATCATACAAGTTATAGTCCAAAACAAGGGCAAAAGTGTTTGGAAAAGTATATACGACGGAGATGTATCAGTCCTCTCGGTAATACAACATCATAAGAAGCTTCATGTGACTAATGAGTTTTGTTAGAAAATCTTGTATTACAGAACGATTTAAGAGACTTGCCGGTAATGAGATTGAACTAGGTATGGAGATGCTGACGATCAAATCCCGGGCAAGTAACGTATCACCGGACAAAGGGAATTATATATAGGATTAACTGAATCCTTGACATCGTCGTTTGACCGATAAAGATCCTCGTGGAGTATGTGGGAACTGCTACCTCTTGAGCACTGCGTTGGTTTTCCCCGAAGAGGAAGGGATGATGCAGCAAAGTAGCGTAAGTATTTCCCTCGGTTTTTGAGAACCAAGGTATCAGTCCAGTAGGAGGCTACGCGCGAGTCCCTGGCACCTGCACAAAACAAATAAATCCTCGCAACCAACGCGATAAGGGGTTGTCAATCCCTACACGGCCACTTACGAGAGTGAGATCTGATAGATATGATAAGATAATATTTTTGGTATTTTTATGATAAAGATGCAAAGTAAAATAAAGCAAAGTAAAAAGCAAAGGAAATTACTAAGTATTGGAAGATTAATATGATGAAGATAGACCTGGGGGCCATAGGTTTCACCAGTGGCTTCTCTCAAGAGCATAGGTATTTTACGGTGGGTGAACAAATTACTGTTGAGCAATTGACAGAATTGAGCATAGTTATGAGAATATCTAGGTATGATCATGTATATAGGCATCACGTCCGAGACAAGTAGACCGACTCATGCCTGCTTCTACTAATATTACTCCGCTCATCGACCGCTATCCAGCATGCATCTAGAGTATTAAGTTCATGAAAATAGAGTAACGCCTTAAGCAAGATGACCTGATGTAGAGGGATAAACTCATGCAATATGATGAAAACCCCATCTTGTTATCCTCGATGGCAACAATACAATACGTGCCTTGCCGCCCCTACTGTCACTGGGAAAGGACACCGCAAGATTGAACCCAAAGCTAAGCACTTCTCCCATTGCAAGAAAGATCAATCTAGTAGGACAAACCAAACTGATAATTCGAAGAGACTTGCAAAGATAACTAATCATAAATAAAAGAATTCAGAGAAGATTCAAATATTGTTCATAGATAGACTTGATCATAAACCCACAATTCATCGGTCTCAACAAACACACCGCAAAAAGAAGATTACATCGAATAGATCTCCACAAGAGAGGGGGAGAACATTGTATTGAGATCCAAAAAGAGAGAAGAATCCATCTAGCTAATAACTATGGACCCGTAGGTCTGAGATAAACTACTCACACTTCATCGGAGGGGCTATGGTGACGATGTAGAAGCCCTCCGGGATCGATGCCCCCTCCGGCGGAGCTCCGGAACAGGCCCCAAGATGGGATCTCGTGGATACAGAAAGTTGCGGCGGCGGAATTAGGGTTTTGGCTCTGTATCTGATCGTTTGGGGGTACGTAGGTATATATAGGAGGAAGGAGTACGTCGGTGGAGCAACAGGGGGCCCACGAGGGTGGAGGGCATGCCTAGGGGGTAGGCGCGCCCCCTACCTCGTGGCCTCCTCCTTTGTTTCTTGGCGTAGGGTCCAAGTCTCCTGGATCATGTTCGGTGAGAAAATCACGTCCCCGAAGGTTTCATTCCGTTTGGACTCCGTTTGATATTCCTTTTCTTCGAAACCCTAAAATAGGAAAAAAAAACATCAATTCTGGGCTGGGCCTCCGGTTAATAGGTTAGTCCCAAAAATAATATAAAAGTGGATAATAAAGCCCAATAATGTCCAAAACAGTAGATAATATAGCATGGAGCAATCAAAAATTATAGATACGTTGGAGACGTATCAGGAACCAATATGGGCATCTAGGTCTCGCTATTGGTTATTGACCGGAGAGGAGTCTCAGTCATGTCTACATGATTCTTGAACCCATAGGGTCGCACGCTTAATGTTCGGTAGCGCTATGATAGTATTGAAATATTAATAGTGGAAAGTCTGAAGGTTGTTTGGAGTCTCAGATGTGATCCGATACATCACGATGAGCTCCGGAATGGTCCAGAGGTAAAGATTTGTATATGGAAAGTTGTTGTCGGGGTTTCGGAAAAAACTTCGGTTTTTCGGTATTGTACCCGGAAGTCACCGGAAGGTTCAAGAGGGTTCTGGAGGTCCTCGGAGGGGGAGCTCCTACACCGCGCGTGGGGCACCCCCAGTCGCGGCAGCGCCCACCCTCGCGCCCTATTGAGCCAGCCCATGCGCAGGCAGGGCGGGCCGCCCGATTTTTTTCGTTTTCATTTTTTCCTTTCCTTTTTATTTTCTGCTATTTTTATTCTATATTAAAATAATTCGGGTTTCTTTTCTAAAATTTCAAATTATTATGAATTTTGAATTGTCAAAAAAAGTTTTTGAATTCAATAAATATTTGCAATTAAAAGAATGAACATATTTTTAATTTTAATGAAGAATTTTTTAATAATGATGAACATTTTTTATATTTCATGAGCAAATTTTGAAATTTTTGAACAAAATTCGTATCCAGAAAATATTTTTTGAAAAAACTGGATTTTTTTTTGATTTAAATGAACATTTTCTGAAAATCTATGAACAAATTTGTAATTTGATGAACATTTTTGCAATTCATGAACATTTTTGCAATTGGATGAACAAAATTTGAATTTTAATGAACATTTTTTAAATCTGATGAACAAAAACTGAATTCGATGAACATCTTTTGAAATTGTTGAATTTTTTAAACATTAATGAACATTTTTTGAATTCGATGAATGAAAAACTGTTCATGAATTTAAAAGGAAAATTCATAAAAAGTGTAAAGTAAAAAATTACGTAATTTAAAAAAATCATGTATTTCAAAAACTGTTACAAAAATGTTCACGAATTTTAAAAAAACATATTCGCAAATTGAAGACAAAAAGAAAAATAAAATAGAAAAAATTATGAATTTAAAAGATTTTTGCAAATTGAAAAAAAAGAATAAAGATGAAAATCAAAAAATAGTAAAAGAAAAGAAAAAAAGAAAGGAAAACAAAAAAAAGGAACAAAAAAGAAAAAAGGAAAAGGAAAAAGAAAGAAAAACAAAAAACCAGTTCAGGGAAGGTTCTAGAACATTCCCAAAACCTATGTGGAAAGTGAAGTAGATATGAAGGAGGTGGTGCTGATGGGTAGTACAGAAGCAGTACAGGAGCAAGGAGGAAGATGATGAAGGAAGAAGGTGGAGGAGAGAGAGGATGACAGGTGGGCCCTATGCCAGCCTAACAGCTGGGTCGAACGGTGTGGGCCATTTGTGCCACGTCATCACTTATAGTGGGAAACACTGTTAGTTTTCTTGTCAAAACGTGGTCAAGCATCATTTTTAGTGCGTTCGGCAACAACTACTCAAAATCGGTGTTTTCGGCAAACTTTTATGAAAATAGTGTTTTTTCGCACTGTATGACGCAACTGTGGTGGTTTTCGGCAATTTACTCTGTTTTGGATGTAGATATAAATTTCTTCCCAAGAGACATAGGATTTATCGAATTCAGAAAGTGAATTAAGCTTGGCAATGAAACATCTGCAGATTCTTTAAATCATTCTAGTTTTCTAGTCCAATTGTGTCGTGGTGATCTCATGGTAGATGCCATAAGATGGCTAAACGTGGAGGGCTACATGAGGACGCCGATGGGTTCCAGAAGCGAGGTTGGGACACGCGAGCGCTGGATGCAAGGCGTACCCAGGTTCGGGGCCCCCCGTGGGAGGTAATACCCCTACTCCTGCCTAAATGGGATGATATGCACTATGGTTACAATGATGCTCCTGGAGCAGTTTGGGCAGAGGAGGAAGAAAGGGCTAGGCCTCAGTTCTTGCCTCTCTTGTGAGTGAGTGTGAGTGGGCGTACTGCTAGTTGGTTCGTTACCCTCTGCATGGAGGGCTCCTAGTAGGTCTAATAGGCTGGCCCCAGGGATACAAGGGTAAAGATACATGGGCGTGGGCCCATGGTGTCATCGTCTGGGGGCCGGCGATGAGGGCCGCCGGGTGCGTCGGGGGTGGGTCCTGCCGGATCCGCTGGGCACGGGCCGTGTCGGGGTCGCCGGGCACGGATCCTGCCGGTTGCACGACACTGTGGCCCATCTCGTCCCACGCCACGGGGTGGTAGGCATAGCCCAGCAACAGTGCCGCGTCGCCCGAGCGCCGCTAGCCTCTGTAGCGACCCGACCTCAGGTGGTCAAGTCTTTATGCTTAAGTGTCATCCCTGGATCGGTATGCTGACACACACAGTACTCGAGAATTTATAACAAAGGTAAATCACATGTATAAAGTAACATAAATACTATTACCTCAATCCAAATAGCGGAAGTAACAACAAGGTTGTGGATTCCCATCAACACCAACGGCAAAGTTGAGTGTAGAAATCGTAACCCTAACGTATCACTTACTCGTCGTAAGATTCCTGCAACATGAGACGTTGCAGCCACAAAGGGTCAGTACATTGAATGTACTGGCAAATTCACACCATAGGATAATGATGAATAAGATCTATCACTACCTGCATATATGGCTGGTGGAAAAGCTCTATGGTTATAATTTTTTTGCGAAAAGCCAATTTTTCCCTACTGTAAAGGAATATAATTTATTTAACTACAAAGTTGGTTGAAAAAATTATTGAGAAGGTTTCTCCAACTCAATCCCAAATTAACATCAATAACCCAACAAATTATTTAAGTAATGTGATGAGATCAATATGATAATCCAAGAACCAGATACTCAAGATTGTCCATAACCAGGGACACGGCTAATCATGATTAGTTTATACACTCTGCACAGGTTTTCACACTTTTCCCCACATGACTCAATCTCCTCTGTTGGATTTCTCGCACTACATGGTGTTTGAGAAACGAATGACCGGGACACAGTCTTTCAGAAGCATTAACTCTCTACTATGGATAGACAGTACCACCTACAACCCACCACATCTGCTAGTCTATGATATGTCTCCAACGTATCTATAATTTTTGATTGTTCCATGCTATATTATATCCTATTTTGGACATTATTGGGCTTTATTATACACTTTTATATTATTTTTGGGACTAACCTATTAACCGGAGGCCCAGCCCAGAATTGCTGTTTTTTTGCCTATTTTAGGGTTTCGTAGAAAAAGAATATCAAACGGAGTCCAAACGGAATGAAACCTTCGGGAATGTGATTTTCGGAACGAACATGATACAGAGGACTTGGACCCTACATCAAGCGACCAACGAGGAAGGCACGAGGTAGGGGGGCGCGCCTACCCCCCCCCCCCCCCCCCCCCCCCCCCCCCCCTGGGGCCCCCCTTGCCCCCCGACGTACCCCTTCCTCCTATATATACCTACGTACCCCGAAACTACCAGATACAGAGCCAAAACCTTAATTCCACCGCCGTAACTTTCTGTATCCACGAGATCCCATCTTGGGGCCTTTTCCGGAGCTCCACCGGAGGGGGTATCGATCATGGAGGGCTTCTACATCAACACCATAGCCTCTCCGATGAAGTGTGAGTAGTTTACTTCAGACCTATGGATCCATAGCTATTAGTTAGATGGCTTCTTCACTCTTTTTGGATCTCAATACAAAGTTCTTCCCCTCTCTTGTGGAGATCTATTGGATGTAATCTTCTTTTGCGGTGTGTTTGTTGAGGCCGATGAATTGTGGGTCTATGATCAAGTTTATCTATGAACAATATCTGAATCTTCTCTGAATTCTTCTATGTATGATTGGTTATCTTTGCAAGTCTCTTCGAATTATCTGGCCTACTAGATTGATCTTTCTTGCAATGTGAGAAGTGCTTAGCTTTGGGTTCAATCTTGCGGTGTCATTTCCCAGTGATAGTAGGGGCAGCAAGGCACATATTGTATTGTTGCCATCGAGGATAACAAGATGGGGTTTATATCATATTGCACGAGTTTATCCCTCTACATCATGTCATCTTGCTTAAAGAGTTACTCTGTTCTCTTGAACTTAATACTCTAGATGCATGCTGGATAGCGGTCGATGTGTGGAGTAATAGTAGTAGATGCAGGCATGAGTCGGTCTACTTGTCTCGGACATGATGCCTATATACATGATCATACCTAGATATTCTCATAACTATGCTCAATTCTGTCAATTGTTCAACAGTAATTTGTTCATCCACCGTAATACTTATGCTCTCGAGAGAAGCCTCTAGTGAAACCTATGGCCCCCGGGTCTATTTTCCATCATATTAATCTTCCAATACTTAGTTATTTCCTTTGCTATTTATTTTACTTGCATCTTTATTTCTCTTTATCATAAAAATACCAAAAATATTATCTTATCATATATATCATATCTCACTCTTGTAGGTGACCGTGAAGGGATTGACAACCCCTTTATCACGTTGGTTGCGAGGATTTTATTTGTTTGTGTAGGTGCGAGGGACTCGTGCGTGGCCTCCTACTGTATTGATACCTTGGTTCTAAAAAACTAAGGGAAATACTTATGTTGCTCTGCTGCATCACCCTTTCCTCTTCAAGGGAAAACCAACGCAGTGCTCAAGAGGTAGCAAGAAGGATTTCTGGCGCCGTTGCCGGGGAGTCTACGCAAAAGTCATCATACCAATTACCCATCAGAAACCCTTATCTCCCGCAATACATTATTTGCCATTTGCCTCTCATTTTCCTCTCCCCCACTTCACCCTTGCCGTTTTATTCGCCCTCTTTTCCGTTCGCCCTTTTTCCGTTTGCTTTAATGTCTTACTTGGTTCGTTTGCTCGTTTGATTGGAATAGTTGTTTATTTATTACTAAACAGAGAACCTAAGATCTATGGATCCTCATCCGCTTGCTAATCTTTTTAGGAGATCCAATTATGATGAACCAATTGCTAGTGAGTTTTGTGCACTAGATTATCTTTATAAGGTTTTGCTTAAAATTTGTGAATCTGAAAAGCGTGATGAATTACTTTATGAAGCGATTCACGATAGATCTTTGAATAGAAAGCATGATTGCAATGATGATAGTATAAATTCTATTAATGTCAATTGTGCTTATAATATGCAAAACCCTAAGCTTGGGGATGCTAGTTTTGCTATGTCCTCTACTTGTTGCAATGATCATGATTGGGGTGATTCTTCTTTTGATCTTGAAAATTTATTTACCCCCCATGATGATTATGAGATTGATAATCGTGTTTGCAATAATACTGAAAGTGGGTTTGGAAGAGTGTCAACTTTAGATCCCACATATTTGGATAATGTTTAATCTTATGAAGTCTTTGATAAAGGTGGGTTTGAAGAGGTCATGACTTTAGTTAATGTTAATCCCACTATTTTGGAAGAGTGTCAACTTTGCATGCATGTGGATCGTGTTGAAACTATTTTATGTGATAGCTATTTTGTTGAATTTGCTTATGATCCCACATGTAATTATTATGAGAGAGGAAAATTTGGTGATAGAAATTTCCATGTTACTAAATTACCTCTCATTATGTTGGGATTGCTATTGTTTCTTTCCACTTCCTTGCATATGCTAGTTTTTGCTTGTCTTGATAATTTGTTTACTTATAAGATGCCTATGCATAGGAAGTATGTGTGATAGCCTGGCTTATTAGGGATGATAGACTACTCATATCAATAAGGAATTCCTTCTTTTCTGGGAGCCCATTCGGACATAACTCCAAAGTTAAGCGTGCTCAGCTTGGAGTAGTTTCAGGATGGGTGACCGACCGTGAAGTTGCTCCCGGGTGCGCACGAGTGAGGACAAAGTGCGCAGAAAATACTAGTATTGATCTATGGGGCCAGTCTAGATCCCGCCAGGAGTAACGACCACCAGCGGGTGTGTCCGGGGCGTTACAAGTTGGTATCAGAGCCGACCCTCGCGGTTACACGGATGTTTGCAGACAGGTGCGCGGTCATGTTGTGCATGATGTTTGTGACCCGTCATGGCACACGGCATGGCACATGTGCCGGACTGGAAGCACAAACGTATGTGCCAAGAGGGAACGTTCCTGTGGCCCGGTGAGGACGTCGGTTCCTCTGAGTGGGGGTGTATGTGATAGCCTGGCTTATTAGGGATGATAGACTACTCATATCAATAAGGAATTCCTTCTTTTTCGGGAGCCCATTCGGACAGAACTCCAAAGTTAAGTGTGCTTAGCTTGGAGTAGTTTCAGGATGGGTGACCGACCGGGAAGTTGCTCCCGGGTGTGCATGAGTGAGGACAAAGTGCACAGAAAAGACTAGTATTGATTCGTGGGGCCAGTCTAGATCCCACCAGGAGTAACGACCACCGGCGGGTGTGTCCGGGGCGTTACAGTATGTTAGACTTGGATGTGTTTGTCACGTGTTTTATGATGCTCTATTTGTGCTTCAATTCTTGTCTTTCATGTGAGCATCATTGAAATCTTATACCTAGCTATAAGGCTTTAAAGAAAAGCACTTGTTGGGAGATAACCCAATATTTTTCCTT
The DNA here is from genome assembly GCF_003073215.2 of Triticum urartu. Classification (NCBI taxonomy): domain Eukaryota; kingdom Viridiplantae; phylum Streptophyta; class Magnoliopsida; order Poales; family Poaceae; genus Triticum; species Triticum urartu. Next base: position 525,871,119 of record NC_053023.1, read on the forward strand.
GCTGTTATTCAATAAATAATTTATCTAGCCTCTGTTTTGGTTGTGTTTTTTGTGTTTAATTAGTGTTTGTGCCAAGTAGAACCGTTGGGAAGACTTGGGGAAAGTCTTTTTAATCTTGCTGTAAAAAACAGAAACTTTAGCGCTCACGAGAACTGCTGCCATTTTTATTTAGAAAGTTCTATTTAGTTAATTATTTTTTTAGATGATTAATATATAAATTCATCACGTCCAGAAATTTATTTTAGAATTTTTGGGGTTCCAGATCTTGCGTTAGCTACAGATTACTACAGACCGTTCTGTTTTTGACAGATTCTGTTTTTCGTGTGTTGTTTGCCTATTTTGATGAATCTATGGCTAGTAAAATAGTTTATAAACCATAGAGAAGTTGTAATACAGTAGGTTTAACACCAATATAAATAAAGAATGAGTTCATTACAGTACCTTGAAGTGGTGTTTTGTTTTCTTTCACTAACGGAGCTCACGAGATTTTCTACTTTAAGTTTTGTGTTGTGAAGTTTTCAAGTTTTCGGTAAATATTTGATGGATTATGGAACAACAAGTGGCAAGAGCCTAAGCTTGGGGATGCCCATGGCACCCCCAAGATAATCTAATGACACCTAAAAGCCAAAGCTTGGGGATGCCCCGGAAGGCATCCCCTCTTTCGTCTACTTCTATCGGTAACTTTACTTGGAGATATATTTTTATTTACCACATGATATGTGTTTTGCTTGGGGCATCTTGTATTATTTGAGTCTTTATTTGTTAGTTTTCCACAATCATCCTTGCTGCACATACCTTTTTGAGAGAGACACTCATGATTCGGAAATTGTTAGAATACTCTATGTGCTTCACTTATATCTTTTGAGTTATATAGTTTTTACTCTAGTGCTTCATTTACATCTTTTAGAGCACGTTGGTAGATTTGTTTGTTCTCTCATGTTTCATTATATTATTTTGACAGTCCTACAAAAAAGCATGGTAATTTGCTTTAATTATGTTAGGCATTCAAGATTAATAATAAAATTTTCTTATGAGTGTGTTAAATACTATGAGAAGTTTGAAACTTGATAATTGTTTTGAGATATGGAGATGGTGATATTAGAGTCGTGCTAGTTGAGTAGTTGTGAATTTGAGAAATGCTTGTGTTAAAGTTTGTGATTCCCATAGCATGCACGTATGGTGAACCGTTATGTTAAGAAGTCAGAGCATGATGTATTTATTGGTTGTCCTCCTTATGAGTGGCGGTCGGGGACGAGCAATGGTCTTTTCCTACCAATCTATCCCCCTAGGAGCATGCGCGTAGTACTTTGCTTCGATAACTAATAGATTTTTGCAATAAGTATGTGAGTTATTTTATGACTAATGTTGAGTCCATGGATTATACGCACTCTCACCCTTTCACCATTGCTAGCCTCTCTAATACCATACACCTTTCGCTGGTATCGTAAACCCACCATATACCTTCCTCAAAACAGCCACCATACCTACCTATCATGGCATTTCCATAGCCATTCCGAGATATATTGCCATGCAACTTTCCACCGTTCCGTTTAATATGACACACTCCATCATTGTCATATTGCTTTGCATGATCATGTAGTTGAAATTTTAGTTATGGCAAAGCCACCGTTCATAATTCTTTCATATAAGTCACTCATGCATCATTGCTATCCCGGTACACCAACGGAGGCATTCATATAGAGTCATACTTTGTTCTAGTATTGAGTTGTAATCATTGAGTTGCAAATAAATAGAAGTGTGATGATCATCATTCATAGAGTATTGTCACAAAAAAAAGAGAGAAAGGCCAAAAAAAGAAGCCCCCCCAAAAGAATGAAAAGGGGCAATACTACTATCCTTTTTTCCACACTTGTGCTTCAAAGTAGCACCATGATCTTCATGATAGAGAGTCTCTTATGCTATCACTTTCATATACTAGTGGGAATTTTTCATTATAGAACTTGGCTTGTATATTCCAACGACAGGCTTCCTCAAAATGCCCGAGGTATTCATGAGCAAGCAAGTTGGATGCACACCCACTTAGCTTCTTTTTGTTGAGCTTTCATATACTTATAGCTCTAGTGCATCCGTTGCATGGTAATCACTACTCACTCACATTGATATGTATTGATGGGCATCTCCATAGCCCGTTGATACGCCTAGTTGATGCGAGACTATCTTCTCCCTTTTTGTCTTCTCCACAACCACCATTCTATTCCACCTATAGTGCTATGTCCATGGCTCACTGTCATGTATTGCGTGAAGATTGAAAAAGTTTGAGAACACCAAAAGTATGAAACAATTGCTTGGCTTGTCATCGAGGTTGTGCATGATTTGAATAATTGTGTGGTGAAGACGGAGCATAGCCAGACTGTATGATTTTGTAGGGATAACTTTCTTTGGCCATGTTATTTTGAAGAGACATAATTGCTTAGTTAGTATGCTTGAAGTAATATTATTTCTATGTCAATATTAAACTTTTGTCTTGAATCTTTCGGATGTGAATATTCATACCACAATTAAGAGAATTACATTGAAAATTATGCCAAGTAGCATTCCACATCAAAAATTCTGTTTTTATCATTTACCTACTCGAGGACGAGCAGGAATTAAGCTTGGGGATGCTTGATACGTCTCCAACGTATCTATAATTTTTATTGTTCCATGCTATATTATGTCCTGTTTTGGACATTAATGGGCTTTATTATACACTTCTATATTATTTTTGGGACTAACCTATTAACTGGAGGCCCAGCCCAGAATTGCTGTTTTTTCCTATTTTAGTGTTTCGCAGAAAAAGAATATCAAATGGAGTCCAAACGGAATGAAACCTTCGGGAACATGATTTTCGGAACGAACATGATCCAGAGGACTTGGACCCTACGTCAAGCAACCAACGAGGAAGGCACGAGGTAGGGGGGCGCGCCTACCCCCCAGGCGCGCCCTCCACCCTCGTGGGGCCCATGTTGCTCCACCGACGTACTCCTTCCTCCTATTTATACCTACGTATCCCAAACTACTAGATACGGAGCCAAAACCCTAATTCCACTGCCGTAACTTTCTGTATCCACGAGATCCCATCTTGGGGCCTTTTCCGGAGCTCCACCGGAGGGGGCATCGATCACGGAGGGCTTCTACATCAACACCATAGCCTCTCCGATGAAGTGTGAGTAGTTTAGTTCAGACCTACGGGTCCATAGTTATTAGCTAGATGGCTTCTTCACTCTTTTTGGATCTCAATACAAAGTTCCCCCCCTCTCTTGTGGAGATCTATTCGATGTAATCTTCTTTTGCGGTGTGTTTGTTGAGGCTAATGAATTGTGGGTCTATGATCAAGTTTATCTATGAACAATATTTGAATCTTCTCTGAATTCTTTTATGTATGATTGGTTATCTTTGTAAGTCTCTTCGAATTATCAGTTTGGTTTGTCCTACTAGATTGATCTTTCTTGCAATGGGAGAAGTGCTTAGCTTTGGGCTCAATCTTGCGCTGTCCTTTCCCAGTGACAGTAGGGGCAGCACGGCATGTATTGTATTGTTGCCATCGAGGATAACAAGATGAGGTTTATATCATATTGCATGAGTTTATCCCTCTACATCATGTCATCTTGCTTAAAGCGTTACTCTGTTCTCTTGAACTTAATACTCTAGATGCATGCTGGATAGCGGTCGATGTGTGGAGTAATAGTAGTAGATGCAGGCAGGAGTCGGTCTACTTGTCTCGGACGTGATGCCTATATACATGATCATACCTAGATATTCTCATAACTATGCTCAATTCTGTCAATTGCTCAACAGTAATTTGTTCACCTACCGTAATACTTATGCTCTCGAGAGAAGCCTCTGGTGAAACCTATGGCCCCCGGGTCTATTTTCCATCATATTAATCTTCCAATACTTAGTTATTTCCTTTGTTATTTATTTTACTTGCATCTTTATTTCTCTTTATCATAAAAATACCAAAAATATTATCTTATCATATCTATCAGATCTCACTCTCATAGGTGACCGTGAAGGGATTGACAACCCCTTTATCACGTTGGTTGCGAGGAGTTTATTTATTTGTGTAGGTGCGAGGGACTCGTGCGTGGCCTCCTGCTGGATTGATACCTTGGTTCTCAAAAACCGAGGGAAATACTTACGCTGCTCCGCTGCATCACCCTTTCCTCTTCAAAGGAAAACCAACGCAGTGCTCAAGAGGTAGTAGTCTACCTCTTCGAGAGCTTCACGCAACTTACTTAACTATGCCAGAGCCCATAATGACTTGTGGCTGCACACATAAGTTTCTAGCATGAATAATCTTATGATCCCTTTGAGCCTGGGTGGCATTCCATAGGGTGATCACACGGGTCCCCCGGGATCCCCTTGGGCAAGCACTAGGTTCTCCAGATGCCCGGGAAAACCACTGGGTGCTCCACGGTGCCCCAACCAATCCACCCAGATGTTTATTGAAATAACCACCTTAAGTTGAACCATTAATTAACAATCTCACATCTGTCATGGATACACTCAAACCCAATCCACGTCTACGAGCATAGCATGGCAATATAAGCATAACGTAGAAGTAACTCCCAAGGGTTTGATATAAAGGACAATAGGTTCTACCTCATCAACCACTTCCCAATACCCACATGTTATCAATCCTACTCATGCAATGTTTGAGGGTGAAACTAATGCATAAAAACTAGGTATGAAAGGGATATGATCAAAGTGTGAACTTGCCTGTACTGTTGATGAAGATGATTCGCACTCAAAACTCTTGATAGTTCTACTCGTCACACTCCGGTCAATCTATCGTAAGCAAGCAATAGTAACCACACATACGTTTATAACTCAAAACTCTTGATATTGGAAAACATCAAAACTAAGCAAATAACTCTTGCAACATAAAACAATTTCTAGCAGTACCAAAATTATGTGAATTTGGCCTTATCAGAAAGTTTAGGCCAAGAGCTTCGATTTGCAAAAAGAATCAACTAAAACGGAGTTATAAAACTCAAGTTACTGTCAAACGAAGTTCAAATACTAAACTGTTTGAATTCAAAATTTAAATTTTCAAAAACATGTTCAAGTTGTTTTACTGGAAAGAGGGGATCATAATGAATAAGTGGGTGTTGGTTTCATCTAATTCCGACTAACGAGCAAAAAGTAGAGCTAGGTTGAAATCTAGGGGCTAACTGTAAAGAAACTAATTACGGATAGGTCCCTAACTAAAACTAACAGAAAAAGAAAATACTAAATAATGAACGTTCGCTAACTAGTTCTAAACAAAGAACATTCTTTGAATAGCTCTAACTAAAAAAACTAAACCGGGTTTTTAAAACAAAACCGAGAAAGAACCAGATCGGACCGGGGAAACGGTTTATACCGGTTCGGGCGGTCCTTCGTTGAAAACCGGCGGCGGATCTCCGGCGGCTTCCCGCGGCGGCGGGCGGCGGCGAGGAGCGGGGCGACGGCTGCGGGCGTTGGCGGCGACGGGCGAAGATGGCGTGGGGCGGCATAGCAAGCGGCGGAGCCGGCGAGGTGGACTACGGCGGCGCGGGAGGCGTCTAGCGGCGGCGGCGGCGAGATGCGGATTAGGAGGCGGCGGTGGCGAGAAGAGAGGAGGGAGAGGGGGTCGGGGGTGGCCTTTTAAGGGGCAGGGGAGGGCGCTGGCGTGGGGAAGGGGCGGCCAATGGCGGGGTGGCGCCGGACTCCGGGAGGAGTCCCGGTCGGGGGACGACGGGCGAGGCGGCGCGGAGCTGGGCCTTGGCCTGGTTTCGGCTGAGCCGGCCCAATCGGTGGAAGAATTTTTTTTAAGCACAACGAGAAATAAAATAAAGCAAAATAAAATAAAATAGAACCTAGGCATATAATATATCAAAATTTTCAGAAAAAGATTTTCTACAACCTGAATATTTTACTAACGTCAAATAAAATCCACAAAAATTCAAATAAAGCAAAGAGTGCCTCTGCTCTAATAAAACCCCAATAATTTTGAAAATACCAAAATAAATTCGAATTAATTTCTCTCCAATTTTCTAATGTAGGGAATCATTTTACCCTATTTTCCATATATTTTAATTTTTGAGAAAAATAATTTGAATAAAACCCAAATAACTCCAAATTGAAAATAATTTCTAAAGGAGTTTAAATTTGATACTTTGAAACTCCCAACTCATATTTCGTATAATTTGAAGAAGTCATTTTATCTTCTCTCATGAAAATCATTGAGTTGCTTGAAGTTTCTGAATTTGAAATATTTCCAAGTGAAATTCAAATATTTTTAAAAAAACTTTTCATTTATTTAAATGGAAGAAGTCATGTCATCTTCTCTCTAGGGTTTTGTATTTCAAAAGAATTTGGAATTCAGGGAGATCATAAAAGCAAAATGAAAGTTTGGGAAAGTACTTTTATTCCCTCTCATTTAACTTTCAAAAAGTTTTGAATTTCAGTCAATTTCAGTCAATCAATCACACAACAAACAAAAAATCAACCAAAACTATCTATTTATCCTACCACCCTTAAAATAAATCTCGTCCTCGAGATTCGGAGAGGCTAGAAAGAAATAGGTTAGGTTTGGGGTCTTCTCAAAATCCACCGATCATCACAGTGGGTCTGGGGTGCTACCACCCTTAGAAGCATGGTTACTGTTCCATCAATTCTTATATGCTCCATCCTTATTCTTGACAGTGTCGGTCTTCTCAAATTCTCGGAAAATTCCTTCTCTGGGCACCTCCGGTAGTGATATAACCTTTTTCCTCAATTCTTGTATCCTTGGTAAGGTTCTTCCAGGACTGGGTCTTCTTATCTGACAGGTCTGGTGCCAATACTAAATAACTATCTATATCTCATGGTGGTCAACCATTTATGGTTTCTCCTGCAGGAAATGGGCCTGGGCTTCATTTTCACCGTATAACCTACGATTGGCAACAGCTGCCGTGTACAAAGGAAAAATTCTTATACCATTCTAAGGTTTTAAACAAGGTTTTGATCGTCGTCTCTCTACTATAGGAAAGTCACTCAGATTTACCATCCCATATAGCAAGGCGAATAATAAGAGTAAGTCAGTATGGTGATCAATCCATCCTGCACCCAAATCATTACCTTGTACATGGTTTAGCGGATCTCTCTTTCTAACACTCGGTCATCCTCACAAGCATTGCAGAATTTCTCTTGTCAATGAACCAGGTTCAGATAAATCCATTAATTCTGCAAGCCAAACAAACATCTATCATTCCTTTACAACTCTCAGGTTTTGCGTAAACTCCTATAAGGTCGTCTGTTGATAAAGTCGTAACTTCTTCCGGGGTTTTCCCTTCAGCAAGAATGTGCTTGCTTCTTGGTAGGTCCTGGGGCATGTGGGTTATGGCCCATCTCATCACCTGTAAACCTTGAACTCATCATTGGGGCAGCTGATCATTATTCCAACATCCAGCTTCCTAGCATTCTTAAATCCATCCAATTATACTGTATCCCTTCCTTATATTGGCACCAAACTCACACGTGATTACTCAGACTCAGACTCCTCCTGGAATTACCATTGCTCCATATTACCAACATCATACCACCTTTATATCAAGTAGTACTTCATCCCTTCATACTCTTGGGGTATCACACATATCGAGACAAAACTCGTACTCATTTTGTCCGAAATCCACTCAGTGGAATATCCTTATCTTTTCCAGGGGTCAATTGTCCTCGCAGGGTACTACTACCCTTGAATTGCACAAATTCATCCATAGACCATATTTCTCATATCCTCAAAAATGGTCAAAATCCTTCTCCATAGAGTAACAACTCATAAAATCCATATCAGTACCAATGATGCTAACTTTATTTATTCTCCCATGATTACAATCTCTCACTTTTTCGTTACATGTCTCAACTCAACACCTCGGTAAAAAAGGTGTTCCCACTACTTCTACTACTACTACTACATTACTTCTCACAGACACAACTAATTATCACAAGTCTCCTTCTCCTTGGGACAATCCCTGGCAAAGTGCCCTGCTTCATTACAACGAAAACATATTACTTCGGACAAGTCCCGAGGTTTCCTTGTGATTATATAGCCTCCTTGGGTCCTTGGCTTCCTTTTTGGGCAACTGCTGAGGTAGTGCCCTGACTCCTTGCACCTATAACAGGTGATATGACTTAGGTCCTTCCTGGAATCCAATCTACTTCTCTTCCTGGACTTTTTTGTTCCAATCAAGGCTTCTATTTCTTATGGGCTATACTCTACTTCCTTTGTCGGGAATTCTACTAGATCCCCATTCATACAATTCTGGGAGATGTGTCCTTCTTCTCCACATGAATAGCACGACATGGTGCAGGGTTTAATTGGGTCTACTTTGGGTGTGTCCTCCACCTCTTCCTTCATCACTGGTTCTTCTAAAATTTCCATGAGGGCTCCTTTCATTGCTTCTTTCTTCTGTTGGGTAGTTCGTTGTACCATGGGGTAAATGTGACACTGAGCAGGGTAGTGGGTAGTCCCTTCACATAAGAAATAAGTGATCTTCCTAGTTGGGATTCTTCAGCTAGGTCACTTCCTTCACAATTAGGGCATTTATCTTTGTGTTCTTTATGGTTTTGTCCTATTTCTCCACAAATCTTGCATGCACAAGGTTTCTTCATATCCTTTCCATAAGGCTTCAACTTCTGGGACACAAGACGAGATCTTTGCAGAGTCAACTTAAATTCTTTCCAAGTGGTTACTCCTTTCCATCCATTGATGGTTTGGTACACCCTCCACCAAGTAGCAGCACCTCTTTCAAAGCACTAAAGAGCATGCTGGGTCATATCCTTTCCAGCTATAGGGTTATTCTTCATATGATCTTCCATGTTCTGAATCGATCGGCCTGTGTCCAATTGACTCATCGGTCCAGAAAATACCAGCTCATATCCATTCATCCTCTATTGGGTCCAAGGGTTTTGGGGGAAGATAAGAGAGATAGAGAGGGATGCACACAATGCAAACAACAGTTTTGAAAAGACATATTTTATTGTGGCTGTCGGAAAACATCAAACAAATGACAGCTCACAATTGTCGCATCTAACGTAGGTAATATAACAGGGGTTTGGTCTTCTAAAGGTCAATAAATCTTCAAGGTTGTCTAACTCTTCAAGTCTTGTTCATGCCTCCAATGGCTTCTTCCGATCGTGCTTGTCCTTCTCAAGTTCTTTTGCCAGATCAGCTCTGTTAATGCGAAGTTTCTCGTAAAATCCTTTATTACTTCAGGAGTTGCATTCCAACTTCTGGGTTACAACATTCTTGGCATGAACCACGGTCCTACTGTCCTTCAGTTCCTGACGGTTCTCCTGTATCTCGAGGATTTGTTCCTCCAGTTTGGCTACTTCAGCTTCGGGGTCCTAAGTCCTTCACGAAATGCTTCTTATCAAATACAGCTTCCCGAAGGTCCATCTTAAACTTCCTGATGTAATACTCCAGATCCTGGCGATACACCAGCTATGGTTAAAACTGCATCCTTTGCTGATAGGTGCTCCATCAGCCTTCTACCATCCAATCCTTCCGAAGAAATGCATGCTTAACTCAGCACAGTGGCAATAGCATAAGCGGGTGATAACATCATGGATAGCCATGTTTCTTCTCTTTTCATTTCCATGAGCTATCATTCCATAGTTGATATCTCCTGTCTTAGGGTTTTCCTGACAAAACTTTGAGTTCTAATGCTCCATGTTCCAGTCTTTCTCAATACACCTTGATCTCGGGTATTAACAGCTCCCATAGTCTGCCAAGTTCCATAAGGGTAGCCTTCACATTCTCCTAGTCTTCGGAGTCTTCAACCGTCGTAGTTTCCATTATTGTAATGCATGGTAAAATCTTCTTCATTCTGAAGTGGTCTTACTTGTCCGATATCTTGTCCTTCTTGGAGTGGTCTCATCATTTGAATCTTCGTGGTCAAAAAGGGGAAAAGGGGTATAGTCTCACTAAAAGGGAATATTTGAATAAGCTCAGAAGAGAAGAGAGGTAAAAGATTTTTTTTGGAAATGAAGCTTGTAGAGAAAAATTTTCCTATGGTCTTGTTAGTTTCTATGGGTCATGTCCTACAGTCAACATGTGCTCTGATACCATCTTGTAGCGACCCGGCCTCGGGCGGTCAAGTCTCTGTGCTTAAGTGTCATCCCTGGATCGATATGATGACACACACAGTACTCGAGGATTTATAACAGAGGTAAATCACATGTATAAAGTAACGTAAATACTATTACCTCAATCCAAATAGCGGAAGTAACAACATGGTTGTGGATTCCCATCAACACCAACGGCAAAGTTGAGTGTAGAAATCGTAACCCTAACGTATCACTTACTCGTCGTAAGATTCCTGCAACATGAGACGTTGCAGCGACAAAGGGTCAGTACATTGAATGTACTGGAAAATTCACACCATAGGATAATGATGAATAAGAGCTATCACTACCTGCATATATGGCTGGTGGAAAAGCTCTATGGTTATAATGTTTTTGCGAAAAGCCAATTTTTTCCTACTGCAAAGGAATATAATTTATTTAACTACAAAGTTGGTTGAAAAAATTATTGAGAAGGTTCCTCCAACTCAATCCCAAGTTAACATCAATAACCCGTTATTTAAGTAACGTGATGAGATCAATATGACAATCCAAGAACCAGATACTCAAGATTGTCCATAACCGGGGACACAGCTAATCATGATTAGTTTGTACACTCTGCAGAGGTTTGCGCACTTTTCCCCACAAGACTCGATCTCCTCCGTTGGATTTCTCGCACTACATGGTGTTTGAGAAACGGATGACCGAGACACGGTCTTTCAGAAGCATTAACTCTCTACTTTGGATAGATAGTACCACCTACAACCCACTACATCTGCCAGTCTACCTCTTCGAGAGCTTCAGGAAACTTACTTAACTATGCCAGAGCCCATAATGTCTTGTGGCTGCACACAGAAGTTTCTAGCATGAATAATCTTATGATCCCTTTGAGCCTGGGTGGCATTCCATAGGGTGATCACACGGGTCCTCCGGGATCCCCTTGGGCAAGCACTGGGTTCTCCAGGTGCCCGGGCAAACCACTGGGTGCTCGAGGGTGCCCCAACCAATCCACCCAGATGTGTATTAAAATAACCACCTTAAGTTGAACCATTAATTAACAATCTCACATCTGTCATGGATACACTCAAACCCAATCCACGTCTACGAGCATAGCATGGCAATATAAGCATAATGTAGAAGTAACTCCCAAGGGTTTGATATAAAGGACAATATATTCTACCTCATCAACTACTTACCAATATCCACATGTTATCAATCCTACTCATGCAATATTTGAGGGTGAAACTAATGCATAAAAACTGGGTATGAAAGGGATATGATCAAAGTGTGAACTTGCCTATACTATTGATGAAGATGATTCACACTCAAAACTCTTGATAGTTCTACTCGTCACACTCCGGTCAATCTATCATAAGCAAGCAATAGTAACCACACATAAGCAATCACTCAAAAGATCAGAAAGAACGAAGAAGACACTTCGGAAAACATCAAAACTAAGCAAATAACTCTTGCAACATAAAATAATTTCTAACAGTACCAAAATTATGTGAATTTGGCCTTATCAGAAAGTTTAGGTCAAGAGCTTCGATTTGCAAAAAGAATCAACTAAAACGGAGTTATAAAACTCAAGTTACGGTCAAACGAAGTTCAAATACTAAACTGTTTGAATTCAAATTTTAAATTTTCAAAAACATGTTCAAGTTGTTTTACTGGAAAGAGGGGATCATAACGAATAAGTGGGCGTTGGTTTCATCTAATTCCAACTAATGAGCAAAAAGTAGAGCTTGGTTGAAGTCTAGGGGCTAAACTATAAAGAAACTAATTAGGGATAGGTCCCTAACTAAAACTAACAGAAAAAGAAAAGACTAAATAATGAACGTTCGCTAACTAGTTCTAAACAGAGAACGTTCTTTGAATAGCTCTAACTAAAAAAAACTAAACCGGGTTTTTAAAACAAAACCGAGAAAGAACCAGATCGGACCGGGGCAACGGTTTATACCGGTTCGGGCGGTCCTTCGTCGGAAACCAGCAGCGGATCTCCGGCGGCTTCCCGCGGCGGCGGGCATCGGCGAGGAGCGAGGCAACGGCTGCGGGCGTTGGTGGCGACGGGCGAAGACGGCGTGGGGCGGCGCAGCAAGCGGCGGAGCCGGTGAGGTGGACAACGACGACGCGGTTGGTGAAGTGCGGCAGCGGCGGCGGCGAGATGCGGATCAGGAGACAGCGGTGGTGAGAAGAGAGGAGGAAGAGAGGGTCCGGGGCGGTCTTTTAAGGGGTAGGGGAGGGCGTGGGCGTGGGGAAGGGGGCGGCCGGTGGCGGGGCGGCGCCGGACTCCGGGAGGAGTCCCAGTCGGGGACGACGGGCGAGGCGGCGCGGAGCTGGGCCTTGGCCTGGCTTCGGCCGGCGCAAAGGGGGAGCGCTGTAGCCACACCCGCTTCGGCCGGCGCAAAGAGGGAGCACTGTAGCCACGCTAGCCCTGTCATGGAGAATCGTCTTGTCGTACGTCCGGAGGGATCGGTTGCTGACCTATGGCCAACAGGACTGCGGCCAACCGGCCGTGCCTAGCCGGCCCGCGCTTGGGGAGCTGGCAGGCAGACCAGCCAGACTGAGGGGTGTCAGCCGCCCTGATGTTTTGAAAAGGGATCCGAATTCTGTTGCCTACCCAGGGTCACCCTCCGACAAATTGTCACACAGTTGATAACGGTGCCCCGTACGAGTGGTATCCAAGGGCGCCGAAAGTTGGCCCACCAGGCCACCCTACAATCGGGACTCACTACCCCGCTTATGTGCTTCCAAGACGAAGGAGAAGGCTTACAAGGCAAGCCTACCCGAAGATGCAGAGGACTCTTTAACTGCCTTAGACGAGTAGGAAATTGTAACCATAGGCTTCGTTATACTTCACAAGTACTCTTTCTGTTTCATAATGTAGAACGTTTTTTGACTCTAGTGTAGTGTTAAAAAATATCTTATATTATGAAACGGAGGAAATAGTTGGGTTAGCGGATAGAAACGTTACACCTCATAGGTTTTCACCCCGTCGATACACCTAGGATCACCATTGTACTCTGTACACCTCCATCATTAACAAACACGTGCTACTCTTGTGATCAAGGGTTAAAACAATGATTTCAGCGCAGGTCTCTCTAGTGAAAAGTGTATGCGTCCATGTCGTCCCTGCGTGCTGCTCCGTGTTCCACTTACTGACAATATTACGCGAAGGGGAGCAAGGTAAGTGTGCGACATGTGTGTCATGAGGATATGTTGCTCATCCCGTCTGGGTATCTGCTCATCGATCACACTAGAGGTAACGCACACTTTGGCACACCATTCTTTATATATGGAATTAATTCTATTTCTCTTCAAAGGGTAATTATGGCAATTCATATTCCGCACATATTGCGGAAGCAGTCCAATGAATGTGGACCCGCTATTGGGTTGACCATGTAGGAAGACCCTTCCGGTTTTGGGAAGGTTCCATTCAGATTTTTCCTTTTTCTTTCTACCAGTTTTATTTTTTTTTTCATTTTCCTATTTACTTTCTTTCTTCAATTCATAAATATTTTTCAAATTTATAAATATTTTTTAAAATTTAAGAATGTAATATAAATTTGTAAACAATGCTTTCATAAACACAAATGCTTAAAAGCTCAAATTCATGAATATTTTTAAAAGCTCAAAAACCTAAATTGTTTGGAAAAAACGGAAAGTTTTTTAATAGAAAAATCAACCCAAATAAAAAAGCAGCTGAAAAAGCTACTGAGAAAAAAGAGTTAAATACACTGCAGGTGCCCTAACTTGTCCAACACAGTCAGTTTGGTGCATAAACTTGAAAAATACACAAAAATGATGTCGTAACTTGTTAGGCGTTTAAATACAGTGCCTTTGAATGCATGCCACCGTATCAAGTGTCTGTGTGGCATGCCAGCGAGGCCACATGTCAGTGGCTGCGGGCGAGTTGTGAGCTGTGAGCTGTGCGTGTAATTTCTCTTACAGAAGTGCCCTTGAACTTTAGTTAATTCTCGGAGGAAAAAACATTACACGCACTGGACGCATGCTGTCTTTTTATGAGAACGCGCTTGTACTTTAATTAATTCTCACAAAAAAATAAACACAAGCTGGCATGAAGGGAATTCAAACCACGGGCATCCCGGTTGCCTAACAAACAAGCGGACCAAGAGGCCACACTTTGGTTTATATTTTATTTTGAGCATCAGTACAGACACAAGCGCTTATATACACGCGCATACACTCATCCCTATTAACGCACACACGCACACCCTACTCCTATGAGCACCTTCGAGAGACTGAGCCGGCATATCATCTTGAGATTTACGAAGTCACCGTAGGCGCCTCGTCGTCGATGGGAACGTCTCCTCCCACTGAAAACGCATCGCCGGAAATCCTGAAATAAATCCAGGAATAATGCGAGCACCAGGATTTGAACCCTGGTGGGTTGGGGATACCACTGTCCACCTAACCAACTCAATCATAGGTTGATTCGCACTTTGGTTTACATTTAACTGCTAGCTAGCAACTTATATGCACGATTCCACGTATCACTTTGCACATGTTTTTGAGTGAAGTTTCTGTTTAGTTTTCATGATACATAAATTTTTCCATATGAAAAATATTGTCAATATGCAATTATTTTTTATTTTATATCTTTATTATATTTTCATTATTGTGTACCTTGAAGAGATAGACATGATTTTTTTTCTAAAATTTATGTGGACATAAAAAGTTGAATGTATATTAAAAATTACTGTGTAAATTTATGCATCTTCATTGAGGACCATAAGCACGAACAATTATTGTGTATCTTCATTCCATTTTTAAAATGCACAATTATTTAAAATTGACAATATTGTATTTTAAAAACTGTTCAACGTGTATTAAATATTATTGTGTGACAATAATAAATTCCAGAAATGTACTAACATGCTAAGCGTGTTTGTAGAAATTTAAGAATAATATTACACAATATCTTTTTAATACACATTCAACATTTTCAAAAAACACGGTGAACATTTTCTAAAATAATATGTAAATGAAAAATGAACATGAACGTGAAAGTGTCTTTCAAGAAATGCTCACCGTGTTTTTAATATACGTTCAACTCTTTAATTCAACATCAATTTTAGAAAAGTTCATGTTTATCTCTTCAAAGTACACAATAATGGAAAAAGAATAGAGATATAAAATAAAAAAATCATATTGATAATTATTTTATTTTTTCATATGGAAAAATTTATGTATCATTAAAACTAAACATAAACTTCACTCGAAGAAAGACAAGATAGTAACTTGGAATAAATAAAAAGAAAATTACTCCAGTAAAAGCATATGCAGAGCGATATATACAATCATCTATATAAACTGTTTGCTGATAATTAAGCGCAAACCAGACCGTGACTGCCTGGTCCGCTCGATTGTCAGGCGACGTGGATGTCCCATGTTCTGGCTTTCAGGTATTTTTTGCAAGTATTAATTAAAATCAAGGGGTATTTTCTTGCGAGAATTAATTAAAAATCCAGAAGCATTCCTATAAGAAACAATACATAGCTCACAGCGCGCGTCCAGTGCCAGCAACCACTAACATGTGGCCCAGCGACAGGCTGGCATGCCACGCGGGCACTCGATACAACGGCATACGTCTAGAGGCATCGTATTTGAACGCCTAGACAAGGTACATCACTATTTTTGTGTATTTTTCAAGTTTAGGCATCAAACTGACCGTGCCAGACAAATTAGAGCACATGTAGTGTATTTAACTCGAGAAAAAACTTTGCCAGCGCAATATGCCCATACTGCTACATGGGTCATGGCCTAGTGCTACATAGTGTTACACGCGGGACATGGGCTCCATCAATTCAAGGACTGGTGGTCTGGCATGTTTGAAGCACGCAAGTCAGAAGGTCATGACTTCTCTTTTTTTTTTCTGCGGGGAAGAAGGCCATGACTTCTTTCACCGTGCAATATCATGTTGGACGATCTGGAACAAACGTAATGTGCGGAGTTTTTGTCACAACTCAGCACCCCCACGTATGCTTCTTGCTAGCATCAAGGAGGAATCCACCGCAAAGTCGTTTTGTGCGGTTCGGTCACGTACCGATCTGAGGCCATTCATTTTTTTCTGAGATTCGTGAGACCGTATGGCCCATCTAAATGTACAACATTAGTATATTTCTTGTATCTTTCTTTTTAGTCAAATCAGTGACAACATAATGGACCATAAAGTATAACTTTTGTTAGGGAAACGCATGCAGGTCTCTCTTCTCACTCTACCTGCAGAACAAATCCATAAACTTTATTTTCTCTTAGACAATTTAAATCAATAATATCTTTCAAACTATAGACTCGTTTTGAAACTTTTTATATATTTGGACTCCTGGCGTCAAGATCTTTAAAACTAGACCAATTTTGGATACATTTCAAACACATTTAATTTTTGACGTTTCACATTTCATATGAGAAATAAACCCATTTCACTAGAAAAATCTGAAACAAACCTATTTCACTAGAAGTATGTGAAAATAACATTTTTCACATAAACCTATTTAACCCAAATATGCAACTCAAATATCAACTTGTGAAACTAATTATTTGGAAGTGTGTAACATTTTATTTCAAAAGAATAAAATATGCAATTTCAAAAGTGTGCAATTGAAATAGATGTGATTTTTGTGACAAGCCAGTGAAAAGTAAAATCCATCTACTGGAAGTGAAAAAAATGTGAAACTAAAATCTCAACTTGTGAATTTGAAAATTATGAAATGTGTAACGGTTTACTTCAAAAGAGCGAAATATGCTTTTTCAATTATGTGAAATTGAAATAGATGTATCTTTTGTGAAAGAAGCTAGTGCAAAGTGAAATGTAGGTTCTGAAAGTGAAAAACAATATGAACTGAAATGTCAACTTGTGAAACTGATTTTATTTTTGAAATGTGTAACAGTTTATTTCAAAAAAGTGAGACATCATCTTATTTAAAAAATGTGCAATAGAAATATATGTGTTTTTATTAAACAAGTCAGTGGAAAGTGAAATGTAGGTTCTGAAAGTGAAAGATAATATGAAACTCAAATGTTAACTTGTGAAACTGATTATTTCCAAATGTGTTCCAGTTTATTTCAACAGAGTGAAACATGTTATTTCAAACATGTGCAATTGAAATATATGTGTTTTTTTGTGAAACAAGCCAGTGCAAAGTGAAATGTTGGTTCTGCAAGTAAAACAATATGAAGTGAAAAGTCAACTTGTTAAACCGGTTTATTTCAAAATGTGTAACAGTTTATTTCAAGAGTGTAAAACATGTTATTTAAAAAATTATGCAATTGTAATATATGTGATTTTTATGAAACAAGCTAGTGAAAAGTGAAATGTAGGTGCTGAAAGTGAAAAACAATATGAACTGAAATGCCAACTTGTGAAAGCGACCGTTTACAAATGTGAAATGGTTTATTTTAAAATAATTAAATATGATCTTCCAAGAATGTGCAATTGAAGTAGATATGATTTATCTGAAGCAAGCAAGTGAAAAGTGAAATGTAAGTTCTGAAAATGAAAAAAAATAATACTGAAATTTGAACTTGTGAAACTGATTGAAATCATTTTGTTCATAAGATTTCAAGCAGGTGACATATGTGAAATGTGTTTCATGAATTTTAAACTCATTTAAAATTTATGCAAAATCGGTCTTGTCTTAAAGTTCTTGCGACATGAGTTCAAACATATAATTTTTTTTAAATTGAAAGTTTGGTTTAAGAGATATGAATGACTTTAACTTAGCAAAGGTGAAATAAATGGATGCATTAGTTTGAGAGAGAGAAGAGAGAGAATGGGCAACACATGCATGTAAGACCCTGTGTTATTTGACCAAAAGCAGACATTGGCGGGACCCGTATACACTGTTTGCAGGTTGTATAGCTATATATTGCCGAAGCAAAATGCTTTGCTTTTTATACTGCACAGTGTTGCACTAATCTTCAGATTACAATGAGCGGCTTCAGATCTACCGGCACATGTCGGAACCGCTCAATTTTCCATTTCGAGGAATCCACACTTTAGTCTATCGCGGGTGCAAAACACTTTGGGGAAATCATTTTGAGAGAGTGAACATAATCTGTTGTAACCGTGCCGTCTGTAATACTCCAAACTCTTTTTTTTAATTAATGAATGAGGTAAATCTTATGCTTCCGTTTTAAGAAATAAAAATAAAAAATGCTAACTACATTATGATGAAAGTTGAGGAGCTGGCTCCTCTGCCTTGTCCTGTGATCGGACCCCTTCCCTACTCGATCCTGTCGCCGCCGCGCCCGCGCCCAGGCAGCCAGCGCCGTCGGTTCCTCGTGCGCGCTCCCGAGCGTCGCTGGCCCAGGCCCTGAGATGCTCTACAACGTCGTCCGCGAATACGGCGCTCTTGAACGAGCTCCCCATCTGCATCAATGGATTTATCGATTTGTCAAGGCTCTGTTAGTCAAGGTTGAGAATCATGTCTGGTTCCTGACTACTGCACTCACATGAGAGACGATGGCGTAGAGGGGGAGCGTGCTGTAGCTGCACAGGACCTGGACGACCACGCTGACGAGGATCAAACCAAGCGGTCAGCTATGCATCTATCATCTTAAAATTCACCCTTTGTCGAAAAAAATCTATCATCTGACAGACAAACATGTGTGCTTCGATCGATCCAAGAGGGGAGAGCAGCTACGTACCATATGGTGATTCTTGACACGCTGTATCCGAACCTGTCCATGATGCAGGAGTTGAAGCCGAACATGGCCTGCACCCACAAGAGGAGCTCAGAATTTCAACATGTGATGGGACGATTCGATGTGTTTATTCCTGTGTGCACGTGCACGCTTACTAGCGTCCAGAACAAGTAGGCGAACTCGTAGGCGTTCTGGAAGAGGATGAAGTGGATGAGGATGAGCAGCGTCCGGGGACTGCGGAACCAGAAGAGGTCGTCCGACGGGTCGACGGCGATGGCCCCGGCCTCCACGGCCGCGCGCTTCAGGTTCACCTGGTACGCCATCCGGGTTATGATGTGCTCCAGCTTCGTCCCGATTACAAGCAGCAGCTGCATGCATGCATGCACACCAAAGCACACGTTTGAATGATGCCAACAGTAAAGCAATTAGGCTCGTGACTCGTGGATCAGATCAGATCAGATGGGGGGCACTTACAGTCAACGGGACAAGTGAGATCCAGAAGTATGAGTGCCACCCTGCATCACGAGTTTTCAGTCGTCATTGTCAACTTTGTTACGCATGCAGACAGTCATGGACAAGTATACCGAAGTACTAAGAGAAATGAAGCATACCGGTGACGTTAATTAGCAGGAAGAACATTACAAATATCCAATAGTACCATCTACAATGAACAAACTCAAGTTAGCACGCTCTTATATTAGTTTATGGAGTGAGTACTATAAATACTAATAGTGATCTAAACACTTTTATATTAGTTTACGGAGGGAGTATTGGTGAGGTTCGAAAAAGAAGAAGGAACTTACTTTATCCCAACGACTCTCTTGTAATCCTTCTCGAGGGCCTTGATCATGTAGTCGTAGAAATTGTAGTCTCGGTTCCCCCTGAAGTGCTCCTGTACGTCAACCAGAAATATAATACGTAGTAGTGGTGCAAAACCAACCAGAAATCAGAAACAACAAGACCGAATCCACACGTACCATCAGGAAACCAAGCCTCATCGCGATGTAATCGTCCTTGGTTACCGATCCGTAGAACTGCTTGAAGAAAGAACGCTGGAAGGGAATATTACCGTGGGTTACCCCAAGTTCAGACTTCAGACTTCACAGATACAGCAAGTATAGTAATAGAAATCTCAATCAAGTTTGCTGCTGATTGCATACCATCCACAGTAGGATCATGGTGGCTTTGCCGTACCCCTTGTACCGGTCCTGGATGAACTTGCGCTGCTGCATCTTCATCATCATCTCAGGACCTGCAGCTGTTGGTAAGCAAGCAAGCACACCTCGACTAATTAGCCCATCTTCCGTAATCATTTTCTTCCGGCTAAAGTAATCCATCCTTTCATTCATTCAAGAGTTAAGCGTCGCCATTGCCCTACCACAGTCGCCGTCGGACTTGATACTCTTCTCCCACTGCTTCCATTTCCGCATCTGCGCACGGTTTACTGTCGGGTCAACGTTGGAAGTTCAGAAATGCTAAGCACGGACCAGCAGTAGTTTAGGAGTTACCTGTAGAAGCCCCAGGAGCACGGTGAAGGCGCTGAGAGCGACATGCGTGACAGCTAGGACGAAGATGAAGATATGTATCTGTTCCAGGGCGTGCAGCGAGAGCAACGGCACTTTTCCCTGAAACACACGTATACAAGATGGGCACAAAGCTACTACTAAAATCTGCAAGTAGGCAGATGTAACGATGCGTTACAGTAAGTACACTGAGCAAGTATACTGCTTTATAAAATAAAAGTTTCGCTGACAGTGTCTCCTAGTTTTACCATTACCACGTTGGTTCTGCCGATAAAAATAGAAAGTGCAGGGTATCAAGACCTCGATCAGACTAAACCTTGTTTCCGAACAAAGTCGACTTGTCTAACGCAGTTTTTAAACCTACGATGCGCCGACTCTGACACATGTCCAAACCGGCCACTATGATGTCGACGCAAGTACAATGACATTTTCAAACCTGTTTGCTCGAGCAGTAACCCGTTGCTGCTGCACGCTCTCCCTTGAGCAGCCTCCTCGCGCCCACGCCCACGCCGGAGGCGGAGGAGGAGGCATAGACGCCGTAATGCGCCGTCGTGGAGCTGGCGCCCGGGACGCAGGGCAACCAGTGCCCCATGAGGCTCTCGTCGATGCAGATCTTCTGTATCAGGTCTTGCGACACCACGAGCATCAGCGAGATGAACCCCAGCAGCATCAGTTCTGCCGCCATGCGCACGCAAGCAAAACCACGCGTCAGTGACAAGCAAGCAACATGAGTGAACGAAGGCCAATAGACGGGAGACGGCTGACCTTCTTTGAGCTTGAGCAACGCCTCGTACAGCGTCTCCCTCCGGTGAACCAGCGCCTGCACTCCACCCACTCGTGAATCAGTGGCACTGGGGAACAAAATTTTGCGACAAGATCGAAGGAATCTGGCTGTAAGGTTGTTGACATGATCACCTTGCCGAGATAATGCAGGGAGCGCTCGAAGATGATGGAGATGAGGACGATGACGGAGCACACCGATGCGACGATCCATGTTGGAGTGTCCTCCAGAGTCGCCCCGCCAACCATCACTGACGACCGGCTGGTTTTCTTTTCCCCTCCTCCTCACGTTGTCCGCACTGTACTCTTCGCCCTTCTCCTGCTTATATACTACTCCCTTCGTCTTAAAATAAGTGCCGCTGATTTAGTATAAAGTTTATGCCATCTCTCTCAAATAAGTGTCGCTAATTTAGTATAAAAGTCAGAGGGATTAGACTTCAACCAGTAAGTATTGTCTCCCTCCGTCCTAAGGATAGGATCGAACTTGGTCTTCGTAATCGTTTAACCTCTATTGCAGTTGCAGATCAGCCTGGACCTACCGAGCGGGCCAAAAAGCCCGCTCGTGGACCGGCCCGAACCGAACCAAAATTGAAGGACCGATAGAAGAAAACAGTCGGTCCGGTCTGTAAAAAGAGGCCCGAAGAGAGGTCCGGTCCGGTCCTGTTTTGGCTCGGTCCGCTCGGTTGGACCGAACTATTTTTTTCTTTTTGCATTTTCTGAATTATACAGACGAGGCCCAGCCCAGCCCAGGCTCTTGTTTCTGACCTAGCCCATCAAAACACTCGCACCCGTTCATGTTTCGCTAAAAAAATAAACAAAAGAGCAACAGATCACGCACCAGAGCTCTCGCCCCCGCCCCCGCCGCCGCCTCCCAATTCTCATGCACCACCGTCGACCTCACCACAACAAATCACCTTGTCCATGAGCTCCACCACTTTGAGATCTCCTTCCCTGCGCAAGGAATCGGTCGAATTCGTCCTGAAATCGTCGTCATGGTCGTCCTTCGCCGACTCCGGCCGCTGTCGTTCATCGTTGATTACGTCGCCATTCTTGCTTCCCCGGCTTCCCCGACACCTCCATTGAGTCCGCCGTGAGCTACTGCCTCTTTCCCCTCTGTCCCTCCTTCTAATTAGCGCACGTAGCAGTCTCTCGCCGCCGGTGGTGTTTGGCCGGTCCTTCGGTCCAGACTGAGCTTTTTTCGTGGCTGGTCCGGTGCCAGAAAAGGGGACCGCTGGGTGCTTCGGTCCGGTCCGGTTCAGTCCGCCGGTGGCCGGTCCAAACGGCGGCTCGGTGAAAGACCGGACCGGCCCGGACCGCGTCCACCCTGAGTTGCAGAGCTTGCCTCTTTGAACTCTTTGTTGCATCTTGTTACCCTTTCCCAGGTCCCGAACGATCGGCGTCTGCTTAATGGCGAGGCTTTCTCCACCCGGGGAGCGTATGCTGCTCTCTCTACATAGCTCGCGGAGCCCACCCTCACCTTGATTTGGGACTCCGGAGTTTCCAAGAAAGTTATGATCTTTGGGTGGCTGTTTTTTCTTGATCGGTTGAATACTAGGAAGAATCTACGCAAGAAGACTATTCTGGACTCGGATGTGTGCCTTAGGTGCAGCCGCACCGTGGAGGATAGGGACCATATGTTCTTCTCTTGCCCCGCAGCGTCTCGGATTTGGCCGGCAACGGGTATTCAACCTTGCTCCACGTCCATGGCGGACTTCTTCGCTACGCCACTACCCCACGCTCTGCCAACCACCGTCCGCCCCTTCATGCTGCTCCTCATCTTATGGAAAATCTGGGATGCCCACAACAAAAAGGTTTTTCAGAGTCTGGATGCTGATGTAAACTCCTCTATTACTATCATTATTAGTGACTTAATTATCTGGTCTCATCGTCTCAAAAATGAGACAATAAGAGGACACGCCGGTGTGTGGCGGGAGTTCCTCTCTTCACACCATTTGTAACAACTCTAAACTTGTGGTACGTTTGAAACATATTCATGTGGGGAGTCTTACCCTCCGGTGACCATTTCAAAAAAAGAAGGTATTGTCTCCCTTAAAAAGAACGAAAGAAAAAAAGCAAGTACTGTCACACGGAGTACTGAACTTTTCAGGGCTTTGTGGACTGACAGCTCAGACGCCCCCTCGCCCCTTTATCACTGACCGTATTAGCTAAGACTCTCTTTAGCTCTATGTTTCTTTTCCCAAAGCGATTCATTTCCTTTCCCAAAAGAGAACAGCTAAGCCCATGATTTTCTTTTTCGGTGTAATATGTCCCGTATAGTATTTTACCCGGGAATGATTCAAAAGCTGCTACTTACTAGAGTTTATCTTGTGGAAGTTTCGTTCATCAGCTTCACGATAAGGCCACATGGTGGCCAATGGGTATTGTCTGTTCCACTACGTTGAGGCTGCAAAAGCTGGTTGGCGTTTCAAGTGCAAGCTGAGAAAGGTTATTTTTTTTGTTGTTTTTTGTTTTTGCGGGTTCATCTAATGGCTCCTCGAACCAATCAACAGGCGAACTGGAATCTAGCTAGCCTAGTGATCTCATGAGCGACATTATTAGTACTCCTTCCGTCCCATAATATAAGAGCGATTTGCAAGCTGATGCTCAAACCTAAAAATAGGAAAATTATAAGCAAAATGATAACAATTGTCAAAAACCGCTGTCGCTGCACCCGAAGATTGTTCTCCATTCTTTATAGTGTTAATGACCCCCAAGTTATCAGAGCTAATCATGAGACGGCTGCGTCCAGCCGTTTTTGCTAGAGAAAGCCCAAATCTGAAAGCCAAAACTTCAATCGTTAAGACATCTGCACAACAGCCGACCAACCCCCCTGCCCCCTCAGGACCGGCCCAACATTACCCCTAAACCTGTCCTGGTCAAACGAAACATCCACATTTAGTATGACGAAACCACCCTGGGGCCTGGCCCAAACCCCTTTTTTCTGAGAACACTCGGAGAAGAAGCAATGACAAAATTAGCCGTAAGCGCACGCATCCCCATAGATATCTTGATAGCACTCTGAATTTTCTCCTCATGGACCAACTTACGTCTTTTCCACCACAAGTACCAACCAGTAATGGCAATCATTTCCCGGACATTTTGAATCTCCATAATGAATAATACCTGAAATGGTAATAGGACCAGGAATTCCAGAGCTCCTTTTTTTGTAAACAGCAAACCATCTCTTGCAAGAATTATGAACTCTAGGATTTGTCTGAAGAATTCCATGGACCTCTTTTCAGAGCTTCATTAATGTTTGTACATATTTTATTTATTTAATGAAAATATACCATAGAACAATTAGGCTTACAAAAATTATATTGAGGCATTCAATCAAATCACTACCTTGGAACGTACACTTTTTTTGAAATGGAGGTTGAAACCCGTGGCAGCTGCATCATTGGGATACATGTGCCATCGTTGTCACATCTAGCGGGAGGTAGCATGTGTTGGAGATATGCCCTATAGGCAATCATGTATGATGATATTTCCTATACTACACCCGTTGCGCCAATTGGCACAAAGACCTACTCCAATCTGCAAGTTAAGCGAACTATATGAAACTTGAATGGAAGTCAAGTGAACTATTTGAACAGACCAAGAAGAGAAGCAAATAATACAATCATAAATTTAGGTGAATTGCTTGATGGATGTTTGTATCTGCATCACCCATGCTCGTCTCTTATGTAAAATAGATGACATGTCGTGCCAATTGGCGCAGAGACAAACTGCATCCCAGAAGTTAAGCAAACTATTTTATGGATATTTTCCTCAACTATATGTAAATGATTATGTTCATACCGAATGAACTATGTGAAACATAGAATGGAAGCTATGTAAACTATCTTGAGAGAATTTTTTCCTCAACTCTCTGCAAATAATGAAGTTCATACTGTGTTGTTATTTACTTTGGCGACGATCATTCCCATAGCTGTCTTTGGTGACACATAAGTCATTTGCTTGAGTAGGTGAATGGATCATGAGATTATCTTTATCATGCTCCAGCCTTTGCTCATCTATAAGTAAAAACAAACACACTAGAACATGTCTATATACATCAAATTAATAAAAAATTTGTTTATCTTATATATGTTTTTTGAGGGAAAGGACACTAGGAGAGGCTGCTATTGTGTTTTCATATATAATGTGGGTGTTGTTACACAGTTACATCATATGTACATCATTCCAACCACCCACAGAGGGGCTGTGTGTGGTCAAGTGGAAGTTTAAGAGCAGTTAACTAATACAGAATCTAATTATCAAAGATTAGCCAGAAAGGAGGAGATGAAGGCAGAATGTGCCTTTTTGGTCATGTGTTGAAGTAGGCTAAAGTCGTTCTTAAATCTCCGAAGCCAGCCATCAATGCTCGGGTTCACCCTTCTAAAATGTTTGTTGTTTCTCTCTTTCCACAAGCTCCAAGCTGCCACTAGAAATGTGTCGAAGAATAGGGGGATCCCCTAGGTGTCTTTAGTAGCTTGCAGAAGTTGGAGACGACAGGTGAACACAGGCCAGATGATGCCAAGTTTTTGCCAACAAGCTTGGGTGAAGGGACAAGTAAAGATCATGTAATCCACTGTTTCTTCCACTTGGGTCCCGCAGAGGAGGCAGTTGTAATCATCACCAATATCATAATGGCGGCGTTTCAACATGTTGCGCGTGTTTAGTCTATCATGCAGCAGCAGCCACCCGAAAACCTTAATCCTCATGATGCAATGGGATCGCCACAGGCATTTGAAGATAGGATGAACAATCGCATCTCTGAAGTAGTATTTATAGTAGTTGGCTGGCCTGTAATAAGTTTTGCCCCAAGTATAGTACCAGACATCATTAATGGAGGAGGCCGGGCTCATATGGGAGGAAATCATTTGGATGTCACACACTTCATTTAAAGCTTGCGAGGAGAGTGGAAGATGGAAAGTTTCCAAAAGTGTCGTGCTCTCCAAGAAGCCCTTGACGGACACGTCTTCATGCATGTCAAAGGAGAAGGCATGGGGTGTGAAGATTCTAGTACATCACTGCCCCAGAGATCTTTCCAAAACAGAGCTGTCGTGCCCGATACCACCTGTACTTGCGAGATGCCTTGGAAGATGGGGTGAGTTTTAGAATATCTCGCCACCAGAACGATCCGATCGGGGTCAAGGCATGTGGTACCTTGTCTGTGTAGTATGTGTCCCATAGGAGCTGCACCCACGGGATATCAAGCTTGTTATAAAATTTGTGGAGGAATTTCATGAGCAATGCATCGTTTTGCAGCTTGATGTTGATCACCCCAAGCCCGCCAAGTTTTTTGGGTTTATAGACTATTTCCCAAGTGGCTAGGGAGTTGCATTTATCTCCTTGTTCAGTTTTCTTGGTCCAAAGACATCTTCTCCTGATCTTGTCAAGCATCTCAATCATCTTGGGGGAAACCTTGAGCATGCACATGGCATAAATGAGAAGTGAAGTTGTAGCGACCCGACCTCAGGCGGTCAAGTCTCTGTGTTCAGTGTCATCCCTGGATCGGTAATGCTGACACACACAGTACTCGGAGGATTTATAACAGAGTAGCAATCACACACTTATTATATCGAATGTCTCAAAAGAGAACTTATTACAATAAATCTGGCTTAAGGCCATCTAAATAAGATAACAACAGAAGGCTTGGAAGATAAAATGAGTCCATCAACTCCAATGGCATAGCCGAGTGCACGACAAACGACCTATGGCACCTTACTCGTTGTCTGAAAAGTCTGCAACATGATATGTTGCAGCCCGAAATGGGTCAGCACATGGAATATGCTGGCAATATAACACAGTAGAGCAATGAACATATAAATCCTATCACTACATGCATATATGGCTGGTGGAGGCTCTATGGTTATATTGTTTTGCGAAAAGCCAATTTTTTCCTACAACAAAGGAATATGTTTTATTTAACTATCATGGTAGTTGAAACATCATTGAGAAGGTTCCTCCAACTCAATCCCAATTAAAGTAGTCATTAACACCCGTCAAATTAATTTAGAGTGATGAGATCAAATCAATAATTCAAGTACCAGATACTCAAGATGTCCATAACCGGGGACACGGCTAACCATGATTAGTTTATACACTCTGCAGAGGTTTGCACACTTTTCCCCACAAGACTCGATCTCCTCCGTTGGATTTCTCACACTACAAGGTGTTTGAGAAATGGATGGCCGAGACACAGTCTTTCAGAAGCATTAACTCTTTACCCTGGGTGGACAATTACACCTACTTTCCCCTACATCTGCTAGCCTACCATTGAAAGAGGTCACACAACATACTCAACTATGCCAGAGCCCATAATGGCTTGTGGATGCACACGGAAGTTTCTAGCATGAATAATCTTATGATCCCTTTGAGCCTGGGTGGCGGACCGTAGGATGATCACACGGGTACTCCGGGATATCCTTGGACAACACTGGATTCTCGAGGTGCCCACAAGCAATCCACCCAGATGTGTATTAAAGTTGGCACTTTAAGTTGAACCATTAATTAACAACTCACATCTATCATGGTTACACTCAAACCCAAACCACGTCTACGGGCATAGCATGGAAATACAAGCACAGCGTAGAAGTAACTCCCAAGGGTTTGATAATAAAACTGGTAATAGGTTCTACCTCATAATCTACTTCCCAGACCCACATGTTAAGAGATCCTACTCATGCAATGTGTGAGGGTTGAAACTAATGCATAAAAACAGGGTAATAAAGGGGTATGATCAAAGTGTTACTTGCCTTGTTGACGATCTGCAAAACCTAGAGATTCGTAGAAGCACGCTTCGCACTTCGGGAATTCTATCGCAAACAAACAATAGCATACATAAGAACTCAAGCAAAGATGCACAGGTAAAACGCAAATAACAAGATCTAACTAGAAAGTTCAACTAAAGAACTCCGGTTTGCAAAAAGAATCAAATCAAATGGAGCAACGAAACTCAAACTACGAAAGAAACAAGATCCTTTACTAATCTGGACTAAAGTCAAATGTTACAATACCCAAATCTTCTTCAAGTTGGTTAAACAGAAAGAGGACTTCGAGACGAAGATCTAGGCGCTTGTTTCACCTGATTTGGATAAACGAGCGAAAAGATAAACTAAAACGAAGATTACGGCAGAAATCACGATCGAAAATAATCGCGAAAAACCCTGGCAAATAAAATGAGACGAACAGGCTAATGAACGAATGTTCGCTGGCTGCGGTTAACTGACGAACAACATTCTTTAAAACGAACGTACGGACGAACGTACAGACGAACGTCCGTTATTTAACTAAACCGAAAGAAAAATGGAACCGATCTAAGAAAAAAATGAATCTAGGGTTTACTAAGAAAACCGATTGGTTTTCTGAGAAAAAACCGAGACGGAGGCAGAGGCGGTTTCTACCTTCGGCGAGTGGCGGCGGCGGCGAGATTGGCAGCGGCTCCGACGGGCGGGCGGTCGGTGGCGGCGGCGCGATGGGGAGACGGCGACGTCGGACGACGGCGTCGCGAAGTGGCGGCGTCGCGGGTTTCGAGGTAGGGCGCTAGGGTTTCGTGGCGGGGGCTGGCGCAGCTCGGGGCTTCGGGCCTCGCCCTTTATAGGCCGGCCAGGCGGTGTCCGGGTCGGGCATGACCCGTTAGGTCGATGCATTTTTAAAAAAAAAATCCTGACGCGGAAAAACGAACAAAAGAAATACTAAACGGAGTCAAAAAATCCTGAAATAAATTTTCACGGTCCTCTAATAATATTGTGGACAAAGTGAACATTTATTTTGGCCTCTAATGCAATATTGAAAAACGCATATTTTTCCTGTTTCAAATAAAATAGCAATAAAAATCCAAAAGAAAATATTTATTTGATTTTAATATTTTCCTCCAATATTCCCTTTATTTTGGAGAAGTCATATTATCCCCTCTCTTATATTTTAATATGAAATATTTTCGGAGAGAAAAATAATTAAAACCAAAGTGATCCTTGTTTCAATATTTGATAAAATTCAAATATGAAAAACGTGAAATCCGCAACTCTCCCCGTGGGTCCTTGAGTTGCTTAGAATTTCGAGGATCGCAAAGCAACAATGCAGTAAAAATATGATATGCATGAATGACCTATGTATAACATTCCAAATTGAAACTTTGGGATGTTACAAACCTACCCCCTTAAGATGAATCTCGTCCTCGAGATTCGGGTTGGCTAGAAAATAGGTGTGGGTGGTCTTTGCGTAGATCATCCTCTCGTTCCCAGATGGCTTCATCCTTGGTATGGTGGCTCCACTGAACTTTGCAAAACTTGATAACCTTGCTGCGAGTAACTCGACTGGCAAACTCGAGAATCTTGACTGGCTTCTCCTCATATGTCAAATCACTATCCAACTGAATTACTTCTAGGGGTACTGTATCTCTCAGGGGTATATCGGCCATTTCTGCATGGCACTTCTTCAACTTGGAAACGTGAAACACATCATGAACTCCTGACAGTCCTTCGGGTAACTCCAACTTGTAGGCAACCTCTCCCATGCGTTCCAAAATACTGTATGGTCCTACAAATCTCGGGGCTAACTTTCCCTTAACTCCAAAATGTTTAACTCCTCGTAGTGGTGACACACGGAGATATGCTCTATCTCCAATTTCATAGACTACCTCCTTACGTTTTGAGTCTGCATAGCTCTTCTGCCTGGACTGAGCTACCTTCAGTCTATCTCGAATTAGCTTAACATTTTCTTCGGACTCCTTAATCAAATCTGGTCCAAACAACTGATGGTCTCCAACTTCATCCCACATCAACGGTGTTCTGCACCTCCTTCCATACAAGGCTTCAAAAGATGACATCTTCAAATTGGCCTGGTAGCTGTTATTCTATGAGAACTCCGCGTAGGCCAAATTATCATCCCAACTAGATCCATAATCTAGCGCACAAGCTCTCAACATGTCCTCCAGAATCTGATTGACTCTCTCGGTCTGTCCATCTGTCTGCGGATGAAAAGCTGTACTGAACACTAGCCTGGTACCCAAAGTCTGGTGCAGCTGGTGCCAACACTTTGAAGTAAATTGCGTTCCTCTATCTGATACGATGGTCCTCGGTACTCCATGCAGACATACGATCCTAGTCATATATATCTTGGCCAACTTCGCACTGGTATAAGTGGTCTTCACGGGGATAAAGTGAGATACTTTGGTCAAGCGATCCACTACTACCCAGATAGAATCATATCCCGCTCGGGTCCTGGGTAATCCGGTGATAAAATCCATGCCAAGCTTGTCCCACTTCCATTCGGGTATCGGCATAGGCTGCAGTAATCCTGCTGGCTTCTGATGTACTGCCTTCACTCTCTGACATACATCACATACGGCTACATACTCAGCAATATCCTTCTTCATTCCAGTCCACCAGAAACGCTCCTTTAAATCCAAATACATCTTGGTGTTTCCGGGGTGTATCGAGTATGGTGAGTCATGTGCCTCCTGTAGTATTAACTTCCTGATCTCTGCATTATTAGGCACATAAACACGGTCCTCGAACCACAAGGTGTCGTGCTCGTCCTCACGAAAACCTTTGGCTTTTCCTTCACTCATCTTCTCCTTTATCTCCGCAATTTCCTTGTCATCCTTCTGAGCTTCACGAATCTTTCCCAACAATGTAGATTGAACTTCCACCGCTGCAACAAAACCTCTAGGAACAAATCTCCAAACGAAGCTCCCTGAGATCTTCTACTAACTCCTTTGGCAATCCTCAACTTACGAGGGTATTGACATAACTCTTCCGGCTCAAAGCGTCTTCTACGACATTGGCCTTTCCTGGATGATAGTGCAGCTTCATATCATAATCCTTTATAAGCTCCAACCATCTCCTCTGCCTGAGGTTCAGCTCCTTCTGAGTAAAAATGTACTTCAAACTCTTGTGATCCGTGTACACATCACAACGGTTTCCAATAAGGAAATGTCTCCAGGTCTTGAGCGCATGCACTATAGCTGCGAACTCCAAATCATGGGTGGCATAATTCAACTCATGCGATAGAAGTTGACGTGAGGCATACGAAACAACTCTTTCGTCTTGCATAAGTACTCCTCCAAGTCCTAAGCGAGAGGCGTCGCAATACACTTGGAAATCCTTGCGTATATCTGGCAGAATCAACACTTGGGCCGTAGTCAAACGTTTCTTCAACTCCTGGAAACTTGCTTCACATTCTTTAGTCCAATGGAACTTGGTGTCCTTCTTCAACAACGTCGTCATGGGCTTCGCAATCTTAGAAAAATTCTCAATGAATCTCCGGTAATATCCCGCAAGTCCAAGAAAACTGCGGATCTCTCCAACTGAGGTGGGTGCCAACCACTTAGTGTCTGACTGAACCTTGGTAGGGCCTACTACTATACCCTCTCCTGATATAACATGTCCAAGGAGTCCAACTTCCTTCAACCAAAACTCACATTTGTTGAACTTGGCGTATACCTTGTGTTCCTTGAGCTTCTCGAGAACTAAGCGCAAATGCTCCTTATGCTCCTCTTCATTCTTCGAGTACACCAAAATGTCATCAATGAACACCACGAAAAATTTATCCAAGAACTCCATGAACACCTTGTTCATCATACTCATGAAATAGCCAGGGGCATTAGTCAATCCGAATGACATAACCATATACTCATACAACCCGTACCTGGTGGTGAAAGCTGTCTTAGGTATATATTTTTCTCGAATCTTCAGCTGGTGGTATCCTGATCGAAGATCGATCTTGGAAAAGACTTTTGCTCCTTGCAGCTGGTCAAATAGATCATTTATCATCAGCAGTGGGTACTTGTTCTTGATCGTTACTTCATTCAATGCCCGATAATCAACAACCATTCTCAGAGACTTATCCTTCTTCTCAACCAAGAGCACTGGGGCTCCCCATGGTGACGAACTTCGTCGAATGTAACCTTTCTCCAATAACTCCTTAATCTGTTTCTTAATCTCCTCCAGATCATTTGCGGGCATCCGATATGGTCTCTTTGATATTGGTCCGGTGCCTGGCAGTAACTCTATCAAAAATTCAATATCTTCATTTGGCGGCATACCTGGTAGTTCCTCTGGAAATACATCTGGAAAATCCTTCACTACAGGCACTTCCTCCTGTACAACTCCTGAGAGGGAATTTACGTGAGTACTCTTAGGAGTATACCTGGATACATACTTAATCCTTGTCCCTTCCAGTATGGTGAGCAGAATTGACTTATTGGCGCAATCGATGTTTCCTCCATACATAGATACCCAATCCATACCGAGTATCACATCCAATCCTTGGGATTCCAAAATTATCAAGTCTGAGGGGAAAACATGCCTACCTATGGTCAATGGCGTCTGAAAACATCCCTGACTTGCTATATACTCTGCTCCTGGTGAGCTTACTAACATAGGTGTCCTAAGTACTTTAGTGGGCAACTTATATTTATCCACGAATCCCCTTGAAATGTATGAATGCGATGCACCAGTATAAAAAATAACTACTACAGTAAATGACTTAACCAAAAACTTACCGATAACTGCATCTGGTTGCTCCTCAATCTCCTCCACGTTCATGTGGTTCACTTGTCCCTTGTTGAAAGGGTTGGGCTTCTTCCCAGAGCTTCCATTGCCATTTCCATTCTTTGCTTCAGAACACTCAGTGGCGTAGTGTCCAGTCTTCCCGCACTTGAAACAAGTGATGTGACTTAAATCCTTCTTGGCGGGCGTGCTTGGGTTAGAGCGGTTCTGGTTGCTTCCTACTCCACTCCCATTTACATTCCTAGGGTCATGGTGGTTATGCGGAATTCCTCCATTGTGGTTATGGACTCCATGGCTATGAGTAAATCCTCCCGGGTTTGGGGTGAAATGGGGTTTCTGCTGAGCTCCTGCATTGTACTTTCCTTGCCCATACTTCCTCTTGCGGCTCTCAATCTGCTGCTGCTTCCCTTCAATCATAAGAGCCTTATCTACGAACTCCTGGTAGTTTTTGAATGTTGCCACCATAAACTACATACTCATCTCATCGTTCAGCCCTTCCATATACTTCTCTTGTTTCGCGGCATTGGTGGCCACGTCATTTGGGGCATAACGAGCCAGCTTGCTAAAATCCTCCACGTACTGCCCTACAATACGGTTGCCATGGCGTAAGTTGCGAAACTCACGCTTCTTCATACTCATAGCTCCAGTTGAGACATGAGCAGTGCGGAATGCTTGCTGAAACTGCTCCCAAGTAACATTGGCTATGGAGAAAGTGGCTGTGTAATTTTCCCACCATGCGGCTGCAGGTCCATCCAATTGGTGTGCGGCAAAACGCACTTCTCAGCATCTGTGCAACCGGCAGTGGTTAACTCCCTTCCAATCCTGCGTAGCCAGTCATCCGCAACTATGGGCTCGGTGCTACAGGAAAACACCGGTGGTTGTAACCTCAGAAAACGGTTTGTCAACTGGAGGTTGTAGCGACCAGACCTCAAACGGTCCAATCTCTGTGCTCAGGTGTCATCCCTGGATCAGTAATGCTGACACCACACAGTACTTGAAGGATTTATAACAGAGTAGCAATCACACACTTATTACATCGAGTGTCTCAAGAGAGAGCATATTACAATAAATATGGCTTAAGGCCATCTAATAACGATAACAATGGAAGGCTCAGAAGATAAGTGAGTCCATCAACTCCAATGGCATCACTGAGTATAGAACCACGACTTAAAAGCACCTTAATCATCATCTGAAAAGTCTGCAACATTAACGTTGCAGCCCGAAACGGGTCAGCACATGGAATATGCTGGCAATGTAACACATAGAGAGTAATGGAATGAAATAGGCTATACTATATGCATATTTGGCTGGTGGAAAGCTCTATGGTTACAGTTTTTGCGTAAAGCCAATTTTTCCCTACTGCAAAGGAATAAATTTTATTTAACTATCATGGTAGTTGTTAAACATTGAGAATGGTTGACAGCATTCTCAATCCCAATTAAGCATCATCATTAAACAAAACCCGACAAATTAATTTTAGAGTAACATGATGAGATTCACATGATAATCCAAGTACTAGATACTCAAGATGTCCATAACCGGGGATACGGCTAACCATGATTAGTTTATACACTTTGTAGAGGTTTGTGCACTTTTCCCCACAAGACTCGATCTCCTCCGTTGGATTTCTCGCACTACAAGGTGTTTGAGAAATGGATGACCGAGCCATAGTCTTTCAGAAGCGCTAGCACCTTACGAACGGGTAGACCGTACCAACCTACATCCCCTACATCTGCTAGTCTACCACTGTAAGAGTTCGCACGACTTAGTCAACTATGCTAGAGCCCATAGTAGCTTGTGGCTGCACACGGAAGTTTCTAGCATGAATAATCTCATGATCCCTTTGAGCCTGGGTGGCGGTCCAAAAGAAAACAGGCAATCGCTGGAATACCCATGTGCCTCAATCCACCCAGATGTGTATTTAAGTTGCCACCTTAGATAAACCATTAATTTAACAATCTCACATCTGTCATGGATACACTCACCCAATCCACGTCTACTAGCATAGCATGGCATAATAAGAAAACATAGAAGTAACTCCCAAAGGTTTGATAATAACAGGTAATAGGTACTACCTCAATTACTTCCCAAACCCACAATTTAATTAGATCCTAATCATGCAATGTGTGAGGATTGATCTAATGCAATAAAACTGGGTAGTAGGAGGTATGATCAAAGTGTTACTTGCCTTGCTGATGATCCGCAAAACCTAGCGATTCGAAGTAGCAAGCGGCGCACTCCGGGTACTCTATCACAAACAAACAAGCATACAAGAAGTACTATATTAATGCACAGGTAAAACTCAAATAAGAGATATAACCAGAAAGTTCATCTTAAGAACTCCGGTTGGCAAAAAGAATCAAATCAAACGAAGCAACGAAAGACAAACGACAAAAGAAACAAGCTTCATTTACTATTCTGGATCTAGGGCAATTTTTACAGTGGAAAAAACTTGTTTGAGTTGGTTAAACGGAAAGAGGGTTTCGAGACGAAACTCCAGGCGCTTGAATCGCCTGATTCCGATAAACGAGCGAAAAGTTATACTAGAACGAAAAACGGATCAGGAATCGCGATCAGAAAAATCGCGGATTAAATCCGAGAAAAAGAAAAATGACGAACAGATTAACGAACGAACGTTCATTATGTGGACCTAAACGAAGAACGCGTTTGTTAAAACGAATAAACGGGCGAACTTTCGCTAAATAAATAAACCGGAAAAACCGATCTATTTAAAAAACGAAACTAAAAAAACCGAACGAAACCGACGGAAAACCGATCGGTTTTCTAAAAAAACCAACGGCGAGATCTACCTCCGGCGGCGGCGGATCCGGCGATCCGGTGAGGCGGCGCGGCGGCGGCGGCGGGGCGGCGAGGTGATGTGGCGCGGCGGCGGGCGGCGAGGCGGCGCGACGGCGGCGCTCTAGGGTTAGGGTTTGGGGCGGGGGCGCGGCTGGGCTGTCGGGCCTTGGGCGACACTATTTAAAGGCCCGGCCAGGCGGAGTCCTGGCCGGTTACGGCCCAGAGTCGGTTTGGACTTTTTTTTAATAATTACGCTCAGAAAAAAAATAAAAGGAATACTAAACGGACTCCAAAAATCCAGAAATAAATTTTCCCCGACTTCTAAAATCAAGCCGCACATGATGAACATTTATTTGGGGCCTAAATGCAATTTTGAAAAACACACATTTTTCCTAAATTCAAATAAAATAGCAAATAAAACCAAAATAAAATCTTATTTGATTTTCTTATTAAATCCTCAATATTTCTTTATTTTGGGAAAGTCATTTTATTCCCTCTCTCATATTTTTGTAATAGAAATAATTGAAGATAAAATAAATCAAATCAAATGATCCTATTTTCAAAATTTGAGAAAACTCAAGTATGAAAATAACGAAATCCCCAACTCTATCCGAGGGTCCTTGAGTTGCGTAGAATTTTCTAGGATCAACCAAAATGCAGTAAAATATGCTATGCAATGATGATCTAGTGTATAACATTCCAAATTGAAAATTTGGGATGTTACAAACCTACCCCCCTTAAGATGAATCTCACCCTCGAGATTCGGGTTGGCTAGAAAATAGGTGAGGGTGGTCCTTCAGCAATTCTTCCTCTCGCTCCCAGGTGGCTTCATCCTCCGTGTGGTGATTCCACTAAACTTTGCAAAACTTGATAACCTTGTTGCGGGTGACTCGACTGGCATACTCTAGAATCTTAACTGGTTTCTCCTCATAGGTCAAATCACTGTCCAACTGAATGGCTTCTAGTAGCACTGTATCTCTCAGCGGTATATTAGCCATTTCTGCATGGCACTTCTTCAACTGGGAAACGTGGAACACGTCGTGAACTCCTGACAATCCTTCAGGCAATTCCAACTTATATGCTACTTCTCCCATATGCTCCAAAACTTTGTTTGGGCCTACAAAATGTGGCGTTAACTTTCCCTTAACTCCAAAGCTCTTAACTCCTCGAAGTGGAGATACTCGAAGATAAACTCGGTCTCCGACTTCATAAACTGTCTCCTTGTGTTTAGAATCTGCATAGCTCTTCTGCCTGGACTGGGCTACCTTGAGCCTATCGCGAATCAATTTTACTTTCTGTTCAGACTCCTTAATCAAATCCGGTCCAAATAACTGGCGGTCTCCAAGTTCATCCCACGACAATGGGGTCCTGCACCTCCTTCCGTACAAGGCTTCGAAAGGGGCCATATTCAAACTGGATTGATAACTATTGTTGTAAGAGAACTATGCATATGGCAAATTCTCGTCCCAACTAGATCCATAATCTAGTGCACAAGCTCTCAACATATCCTCCAAAATCTGGTTAACTCTCTCGGTCTGTCCATCTGTCTGCGGATGGAAAGCTGTACTAAACTCCAGTCTGGTACCCAAAGTTTCGTGCAACTGATTCCAGAACTTTGAGGTAAACTGGGTTCCTCTATCTGACACAATGCTCCTTGGAACTCCATGCAGACATACATTCTGGTCATGTATATCTTTGCCAACTTTGCACTGGTATAGGTAGTCTTCACTGGGATGAAATGAGCTACCTTTGTCAAACGATCGACTACAACCCAAATCGAGTCATAGCCTGAATGAGTTCTAGGTAAACCCGTAATGAAATCCATACCTAACTTATCCCACTTCCATTCGGGTATCGGTAGTGGCTGTAGCAATCCTGCTGGCTTCTGATGCTCTGCCTTTACTCTCTGACATACATCACAAACTGCTACATACTCTGCAATGTCCTTCTTCATTCCGGTCCACCAGAAAATATTCTTCAAATCCAGATACATCTTGGTATTTCCTGGATGAATCGAATAGGGCGAATCATGGGCCTCTTGCAGAATTAACTTCCTGATCTCCGAATCATTAAGCACGTAAACACGGTCTTCAAACCATAAGGTATCGTGCTCATCTTCACGAAATCCCTTAGCTTTTCCTTTGCTCATTTTCTCCTTTATAGAGGCAACCTCCTTGTCAGTCTTCTGGGCGTCTCTGATCTTATCCATCAAAGTAGACTGAATCTCCAATGCTGCTACATAGCCTCTTGGTACTATTTCCAAACATAGCTCATGAAGGTTTTTTGCTAACTCCCTTGGTAAATCTCCCGTCATTACTGTGTTGACATGGCTTTTACGACTCAACGCGTCAGCTACTATGTTAGCCTTTCCGGGGTGATAATGCAATCTCATATCATAATCCTTGATGAGCTCCAACCATCTCCTTTGCCGGAGATTCAACTCCTTCTGCGTGAAAATATACTTCAAACTCTTGTGGTCTATGTACACCTCACAATGATTTCCAATGAGAAAATGTCTCCAAGTCTTCAACGCATGCACTACGACTGCTAACTCCAAATCATGCGTAGCATAACTCAACTCATGAGGCTTAAGTTGTCATGAGGCATATGAAACAACTCTTCCTTCCTGCATGAGCACTGCTCCAAGTCCCTGACGTGAAGCGTCACAATACACCTCATAATCCTTGGTCTAATCTGGCAAAATCAACACTGGTGATGTAACCAAACGTTTCTTCAACTCCTGAAAACTAGCCTCACATTGCTCAGTCCATATGAACTTGGTATCCTTTTTCAACAACTCCGTCATAGGCTTTGCAATCTTCGAGAAATTTTCAATAAACCTCCGGTAGTATCCTGCAAGTCCAAGAAAACTCCGAATCTCTCCAACTGTTGTTGGTGTTTCCCAATTTGTCACGGTGTCAACCTTAGTGGGATCTACTGCTATACCTTCTCCGGATATAACATGTCCGAGAAATCTAACTTCCTTCAACCAAAACTCACATTTGCTAAACTTGCCATATAATTGATGTTCTCTGAGCTTTCCAAGAACCAAACGCAAATGCTCCTTATGCTCCTCTTCATTCTTCGAGTAAACCAGGATATCATCAATGAACACTACGACGAACTTGTCCAAAAACTCCATAAACACTTTGTTCATCATGTTCATAAAATATGCAGGTGCGTTAGTCAGACCAAATGACATAACGGTATACTCGTATGGCCCATACCTGGTGGTAAAAGCCTTCTTAGGTATATCCTGTTCTCGAATCTTCAACTGGTGGTATCCTGATCGCAGATCGATCTTGGGAAATACCTTAGCTCCTTGCAATCGATCAAAAGATCATTGATCATCGGTAGTGGGTACTTGTTCTTGATGGTTACTTCATTCAATCCTCGATAATCAACAACCATCCTTAACGATCCATCCTTCTTCTCTACTAGAAGTACTGGCGATCCCCAAGGTGAAGAACTTGGGCGGATATATCCCTTATCCAGTAACTCCTTAATCTGCTTCTTAATCTCCACCAAATCCTTTCCGGGCATCCTATATGGTCTCTTAGATATTGGTCCTGTGCCTGGCAAAAGCTCAATCAAAAACTCAATATCTCTATCCGGTGGCATGCCTGGCAACTCTTCTGGAAATACATCAGGGAAATCCTTCACCACTGGTACTTCCTCCTGCACAACTCCTGTTAAACAATTTACTTGAGTCCTTTTCGGCACATGCCGAGATACATACTTGATCCTTCTGCCTTCTGGCGTGGTAAGCAAAATTGACTTACTGGCACATTCAATATTTCCTTCGTACTTTGATAACCAATCCATGCCTAATATCACATCCAATCCTTGAGATTCCAATACTATTAGGTCTGAGGGAAATACGTAGTTACCAATCCTTAATGGTAACCGATCACACCATAGACTAGCCATATACTCTGCTCCAGGCGAGGTTACTAACATGGGTGATCTAAGGGCTTAGGTTGGTAGTTTATACTTATTCACAAATCCCCTTGATATGAATGCGATGCACCAGTATCAAAAAGAACGAGTGCAGTAAATGACTTAACCAAAAACTTACCGATTACGGCATCCGGCTGCTCTTGAACCTCCTCCACATTAACGTGGTTCACCTGTCCCCTGTTGAAAGGGTTCAGCTTCTTCCCAGAGCTTCCATTGCCATTTCCATTCTGGGATTCAGGACATTCATTGGCATAATGCCCGGTCTTCTGGCACTTAAAGCAAGTGACTTGGCTCAGGTCTCTCTTGGCTGGGGTCGATGGGTTGGTGCGGTTCTGGCCGTTGCTTCCTCCATTCCCATTACCATTCTTGGTGCCATTGTGATTGTGCGAGCTACCTCCTCCATGGATATGCTGAAAATGTCCTCCCGGTCTAGGGGTAAAACGTGGCTTCTGGTGAGCTCCTGAATTGTTCTTTCCTTGTCCATACTTCCTCTTGCG
Source organism: Triticum urartu (assembly GCF_003073215.2). Taxonomy (NCBI): domain Eukaryota; kingdom Viridiplantae; phylum Streptophyta; class Magnoliopsida; order Poales; family Poaceae; genus Triticum; species Triticum urartu. Next base: position 525,910,914 of record NC_053023.1, read on the forward strand.
ATTCTCAATCTGCTACTGCTTCCCTTCAATCATGAGAGCACGATCTACCAACTCCTGGTAGTTGTTGAAGGTCGCTACCATCAACTGCATGTTCAACTCATCATTCAGTCCTTCCAGAAACTTCTCCTGCTTAGCTGCATCCGTAGCAACGTCATCTGGGGCATAACGTGCTAACTTACTAAAGTCCTCCACATACTGGCCAACTGTCCGTCCTCCTTGGCGCAAGTTGCGAAACTCTCGGTTCTTCATGGCCATAGCTCCTGCTGAAACATGGGCAGTATGGAAAGCCTGCTCGAACTGGTCCCATGTGACAGTGTCGACAGGGAAAGTGGCTGTGAAATTCTCCCACCATGATGCTGCGGGTCCTTCCAGTTGATGTGCGACAAACTTCACCTTTTCCACATCTGTGCATCCTGCCGTGGTCAACTCCCTTGCTGTCTTGCGGAGCCAATCATCTGCTACTATCGGCTGGGTGCTACTGGAAAACACCAGCGGATTCAGCCTAAGAAAACGGGCTAAGTGATCAATAGGTGGTGGTGGTGGGTTGTTGTTGTTCCCCTGATTTTGATTCTGATTCTGGACTAGCAACTGCATCAATGTGTTCTGCTGCTGGATCAACTGGGTGAGCTCAGGTGGGAAGGTAAATCCGGGGTCACGTCTCGGAGGCATCTGAGGGTTTAGAAAAGATGAGATTTAAGAATAGAGGGGGTCTAAAGAGAAAACACTACCCATATGCACATGGGCAAAAGCAAACAATTCACTTCATTCAATAAAATAAACAAGGGCATACAATCGATCTAACTATCGCAAGAGTGCTCGGACTACTATATTTACATGGTGGACTACTACTACTGATGGGGTGGTCTACTAAAAATATTCTTTGGTTGCAGATTCAATGATATCTGCTCCTGCTTCATCCACATAATCATCATTGCTATTATCTGGATCCGAGTCGGTGTCGTCGATGATGATGTGGTCTTCCGGGCGAATCTCCTTGGGTTCTTCGTCTTCTTCTACTAGTGTAGGGCCTCCCATAAATATTCCAATCTTCTTGATCAGATCGTCATTCTTCTCCACTAATACTTCGATTTCCTCTTCATAATCTTCACGTGTAGCCTTGAGTTCCTCCTCCAGTTCCTTGATTCTTGTCCTCGCCTTCTTCAGATCTATCATGTCGGCGCACATCTGGTTCTCCTGTCGTCGTATGTGCTGGTTTAAATCCTAGATAAAAGATGCAACTGATCTATCCTTCCTGGTGCTGATGATCTCCCAGTGCTCATCTCGGCGCCCACAAATCTGGTAGATAGTATCCTTGAGATCATCGCGGTAAACTTCTCCAATGCGTCCCATGGCGATGTGAGCTGCCATGCTCTTTCCTAGACTCCAAGTTGGTGCATCAAAGGAAAACTCTATGGGCTCAGTGACTGGCATGAACGTCCTTCCTGGAACTTGAACTTGAATCATCCAGCGCTCTTCTTCCGGTAGAGTGGCGTTGTAGGTTCTGGTGAAGCTTGGTACTCCTATGTTCAGGTATCTAGTGACTTCCTTCAAGTGATGTCCAAAGGGTGTATCTTCATCCGGTTGTGTGAACTTGTTCCTTGCATCCGCCATCCTAAAAGAGTAGAAAAGATGAGAGGTCAGAATGAGAAGAGTGAGTAGTGATCTAGGTCTTTAGCTTAGTGGTTGTGTCCTTTAGTCAGCATGTGCTCTGATACCATCTTGTAGTGACCAGACCTCAAACGGTCCAATCTTTGTGCTCAGGTGTCATCCCTGGATCAGTAATGCTGACACCACACAGTACTTGAAGGATTTATAACAGAGTAGCAATCACACACTTATTACATCGAGTGTCTCAAGAGAGAGCTTATTACAATAAATATGGCTTAAGGCCATCTAATAACGATAACAGTGGAAGGCTCGGAAGATAAGTGAGTCCATCAACTCCAACGACATCACTGAGTATAGAACCACGACTTAAAAGCACCTTAATCATCATCTGAAAAGTCTGCAACATTAACGTTGCAGCCCGAAATGGGTCAGCACATGGAATATGCTGGCAATGTAACACATATAGAGTAATGGAATGAAATAGGCTATACTATATGCATATTTGGCTGGTGGAAAGCTCTATGGTTACAGTTTTTACGTAAAGCCAATTTTTCCCTACTGCAAAGGAATAAATTTTATTTAACTATCATGGTAGTTGTTAAACATTGAGAATGGTTGATAGCATTCTCAATCCCAATTAAGCATCATCATTAAACAAAACCCGACAAATTAATTTTAGAGTAACATGATGAGATTCACATGATAATCCAAGTACTAGATACTCAAGATGTCCATAACCAGGGACACGGCTAACCATGATTAGTTTATACACTCTGCAGAGGTTTGTGCACTTTTCCCCACAAGACTCGATCTCCTCCGTTGGATTTCTCGCACTACAAGGTGTTTGAGAAACGGATGACCGAGACATAGTCTTTCAGAAGCGCTAGCACCTTACGAACGGGTAGACCGTACCAACCTACATCCCCTACATCTGCTAGTCTACCACTGTAAGAGTTCGCACGACTTAGTCAACTATGCTAGAGCCCATAGTAGCTTGTGGCTGCACACGGAAGTTTCTAGCATGAATAATCTCATGATCCCTTTGAGCCTGGGTGGCGGTCCAAAAGAAAACAGGCAATCACTGGAATACCCAGGTGCCTCAATCCACCCAGATGTGTATTTAAGTTGCCACCTTAGATAAACCATTAATTTAACAATCTCACATCTGTCATGGATACACTCACCCAATCCACGTCTACTATCATAGCATGGCATAATAAGCAAACGTAGAAGTAACTCCCAAAGGTTTGATAATAACAGGTAATAGGTACTACCTCAACTACTTCCCAAACCCACAATTTAATTAGATCCTAATCATGCAATGTGTGAGGATTGATCTAATGCAATAAAACTGGGTAGTAGGAGGTATGATCAAAGTGTTACTTGCCTTGCTGATGATCCACAAAACCTAGCGATTCGAAGTAGCAATCGGCGCACTCCGGGTACTCTATCGCAAACAAACAAGCATACAATAAGTACTCAACTAATGCACAGGTAAAACTCAAATAAGAGATATAACCAGAAAGTTCAACTTAAGAACTCCGGTTGGCAAAAAGAATCAAATCGAACGAAGCAACGAAAGACAAACGGCAAAAGAAACAAGCTTCGTTTACTATTCTGGATCTAGGGCAATTTTTGCAGTGGCAAAACCTTGTTTGACTTGGTTAAACGGAAAGAGGGTTTCGAGACGAAACTCCAGGCGCTTGAATCGCCTGATTCCGATAAACGAGCGAAAAGTTATACTAGAACGAAAAACATATTAGTAATCGTGATCAGAAAAATCGCGGATTAAATCTGAGAAAAAGAAAACGACGAACAGATTAACGAACGAACATTCGTTATCTGGACCTAAACGGAGAACACGTTCGTTAAAACGAACGAACGGGCGAACGCTCGCTAAATAAATAAACCAGAAAAACCGATCTATTAAAAAAAACAAAACTAAAAAAAACAAACGAAACCGACGGAAAACCGATCGGTTTTCTAAAAAAAACTGGCGGCGAGATCTACCTCCGGCGGCGGCAGATCCGGCGGTCCGGCGAGGCGGCGCGGTGGCGGGGCGACGCAGCGAGGCGGCGCGACGGCGGGCGGCGAGGCGGCGCGGCACGGCGGCAGGCGGCGAGGCACGACGGCGGGCGGCGAGGCGGCGCGTCAGCGCAGCGGCAGCGCTCTAGGGTTAGGGTTTGGGGCGGGGGCGCGGCTGGGCTGTCGGGCCTCGGGCGGCAGTGGAGTCCTGGCCGGTTACGGCCCAGAGTCGGTTCGGTCTTTTTTTAATAATTACGCTCAGAAAAAAACAAAAGGAATATTAAACGGACTCCAAAAATCCTGAAATAAATTTTCCCCGGCTTCTAAAATCAAGCCACACAGGATGAACATTTATTTGGGGCCTAAATGCAATTTTGAAAAACACATGTTTCCTAAATTCAAGTAAAATAGCAAATAAAACCAAAATAAAATCTTATTTGATTTTCTTATTAAATCCTCAATATTTCTTTATTTTGGGAAAGTCATTTTATTCCCTCTCTCATATTTTTGTAATAGAAATAATTGAAGATAAAATAAATAAAATCAAATGATCATATTTTCAAAATTTGAGAAAACTCAAATATGAAAATAACGAAATCCCTAACTCTCTTCGAGGGTCCTTGAGTTGCGTAGAATTTTCTAGGATCAACCAAAATGCAGTAAAATATGCTATGCAATGATGATCTAGTGTATAACATTCCAAATTGAAAATTTGGAATGTTACAGAGGTGGTGGTGGGTTGTTGTTGTTATTGTTGTTGCCCTGATTCTGAACTAGCAACTACATCAGTGTATTCTGCTGCTGGATCAACTAAGTGAGCTCCAGTGGAAAAGCAAATCCGGGGTCACGTGTCAGAGGCATCTGATGGGTTTAGAGGGGAGAGATTAGAATAGACTGAGGTCTAATGAGAATGCACTAACCATATGCACATGAGACAAAACACAATCAATATCACACCAAAACAATATCAAGCAAGGGCATACATTTGATCTAACTACCGTTAAAGTGCTCGGACTACTAATATATATACATGGGGGAAATACTACTAATCATATGATGGTCATCTAGAAATTTTGATCGGTGGAAGACTCCATGATATCTGCTCCAGCTTCATCTTCATAATCATCATCACTACCATCAGGGTCGGAGTCGGTGTCGTCAATGATGATGTAGTCTTCAGAACGAATCTCCTTGGGTTCATCGTCTTCTCCAACTGGCGCGGGGTCTCCCATGAAAACTCCTAGCTTCCTTGTCAGGTTGTCATTCATCTCCACAAGCACGGTGATTTCCTCCTTGTATCCATCGCGTCTAGACTTGAGTTCCTCTTCTAGCTCTGTGATCCTGGTCATCGCCTTCTTCAAATCTATCATGCTTGCACACATCTGGTTCTCATGGCAACGAATGTGATGATTTAACTCCTGGATGAAGGATGCAATGGACCTGTCCTTCCTGGTGCTGATCATCTCCCATTGCTCATCTCGATGCCCACATATCTGGTAGATGGTGTCCTTAAGCTCCTGGTGATAAACTTCACCAATGCGTCCCATGGCGATGTGGGCTGCCATGCTCTTGCCTAGACTCCAGGTTGGTGCATCAAAGGAAAACTCTATGGGCTCAGTGACTGGCGTCAATGCCCTTCCTGGAACTTGAACTTGAATCAACCATCGCTCCTCTTCTAGTAGTGTGGCGGTGTAGGTCCCGGTGAAGCTTGGTACTCCGATGTTCAGATACCTAGTGACTTCCTTCATGTGTCGTCCAAAGGGTGTATCTTCATCTGGCTGTGTAAACTTGTTCCTTGAGTCCGCCATCCTAAGGAGTAGAAAATGAAGAGGAGTCAGAAATGAGTAGAGAAGAGTGACCTATGGCTCATCTTAGTGGTCGTGTCCTACATTCAGCGTGTGCTCTGATACCATCTTGTAGCGAACCGAGCTCAGATGGTCAAGTCTCTGTGTTCAGTGTCATCCCTGGATCGGTAATGCTGGCACACACAGTACTCAGAGGATTTATAACAGAGTAGCAATCACACACTTATTACGTCGAATGTCTCAAAAGAGAACTTATTACAATAAATATAGCTTAAGGCCATCTAAATAAGATAACAACGGAAGGCTTGGAAGATAAAGTGAGTCAATCAACTCCAACGGCATAGCTGAGTGCACGACAAACGACCTATGGCACCTTACTCGTCGTCTGAAAACTCTGCAACATGATATGTTGCAGCCCGAAACGGGTCAGCACATGGAATATGCTGGCAATATAACACAGTAGAGCAATGAACAGATAAATGCTATCACTACATGCATGTATGGCCGGTGGAGGCTCTATGGTTATATTGTTTTGCGAAAAGCCAATTTTTCCCTACAACAATGGAATATGTTTTATTTAACTATCATGGTAGTTGAAACATCATTGAGAAGGTTCCTCCAACTCAATCCCAATTAAAGTAGTCATTAACACCCATCAAATTAATTTAGAGTGATGAGATCAAATCAATAATTCAAGTACCAGATACTCAAGATGTCCATAACCGGGGACACGGCTAACCATGATTATTTTATACACTTTGCAGAGGTTTGCACACTTTTCCCCACAAGACTCGATCTCCTCCGTTGGATTTCTCGCACTACAAGGTGTTTGAGAAATGGATGGCCGAGACACAGTCTTTCAGAAGCATTAACTCTTTACCCTAGGTGGACAGTTACACCTACTTTCCCCTACATCTGCTAGCCCACCATTGAAACAGGTCACACACCATACTCAACTATGCCAGAGCCCATAATGGCTTGTGGATGCACACGGAAGTTTCTAGCATGAATAATCTTATGATCCCTTTGAGACTGGGTGGCGGACCGTAGGATGATCACACGGGTACTCCGGGATATCCTTGGACAACATTGGATTCTCCAGGTGCCCACAAGCAATCCACCCAGATGTGTATTAAAGTTGGCACCTTAAGTTGAACCATTAATTAACAACTCACATCTGTCATGGTTACACTCAAACCCAAACCACGTCTACGGGCATAGCATGGAAATACAAGCATAGCGTAGAAGTAACTCCCAAGGGTTTGATAATAAAACTGGTAATAGGTTCTACCTCATCATCTACTTCCCAGACCCACATGTTAAGAGATCCTACTCATGCAATGTGTGAGGGTTGAAACTAATGCGTAAAAACTGGGTAATAAAGGGGTGTGATCAAAGTGTTACTTGCCTTGCCGACGATCCGCAAAACCTAGAGACTCGTAGAAGCACGCTTCACACTCCGGGAATTCTATCGCAAACAAACAATAGCATACATAAGCACTCAAGCAAAGTTGCACGGGTAAAACTCAAATAACAAGATCTAACCAGAAAGTTCAACTGAAGAACTCCGGTTTGCAAAAAGAATCAAATCAAACGGAGCAATGAAACTCAAACTATGAAAGAAACAAGATCCTTTACTAATATGGACTGAAGTCAAATTTTAAACAGAACGAGGACTTCGAGACGAAGATCTAGGCACTTTTTTCACCTGATTTGGATAAACGAGCGAAAAGATAAACTAAAACAAAGACTAGGGCAGAAATCGCGATCGAAAATAATCGCGGAAAAACCCTGGAAAATAAAATGAGACGAACATGCTAATGAACGAACGTTCGCTGCCTGCGGCTAACTGACAAACAGTGTTCGTTAAAACGAACGTACGGACGAACTTCCGTTATTTAACTAAACCGAAAGAAAAACCGAACCGATCTAATAAAAAAACAAATCTAGGGTTTACTAAAAAAACCGATCGGTTTTCTGAGAAAAAACCAGGACGGCAGCGGCGGCGGTTTCTACCTCCGGCGAGTGGAGGCGGCGGCTCCGGCGGGCGGGCGGTCGGCGGCGTCGAACGACGGCGTTGCGAAGTGGCGGCGGCGGCGCAGGTTTCAAGGCGAGGCGCTAGGGTTTCGGGGCGGGGGCTGGCGGCGCTGCGGGCTTCGGGCCTCGCCATTTAAAGGCCGGCCAGGCGGTGTCCGGGTCGGTGCATATTTTTTTAAAAATCTTGACGCGGAAAAACAAATAAAAGAAATACTAAACAGAGTCGAAAAATCCTGAAATAAATTTTCACGGTCCTCTAATAATATTGCGGACAAAGTGAACATTTATTTGGGCCTCTAATGCAATTTTGTAAAACACATATTTTTCCTAATTCAAATAAAATAGCAATAAAAATCCAAAAGAAAATATTTTTGATTTTAATATTTTTTCCTCCAATATTCCCTTTATTTTGGAGAAGTCATATTATCTTCTCTCTTATATTTTAATATGAAATATTTTCGGAGAGAAAAATAATTAAAACCAAAGTGATCCTTGTTTCGATATTTGATGAAATTCAAATATGAAAAGAGTGAAATCCCCAACTCTCTCTGTGGGTCCTTGAGTTTCTTAGAATTTCGAGGATCGCAAAGCAACAATGCAGTAAAAATATGATATGCATGAATGACCTATGTATAACATTCCAAATTGAAAATTTGGGATGTTACAGAAGTAACGGTTGCATTAAGCCAGGAGAGTTTGCCACCACATGACATCATTGCGAATGTTGAAGTGAGACGACGTTCAGCGCTACAGACAAGCGGCATGAGGTCAAGGACAGTGGGTTTCAAAGTGCCATGTGGTAAGCCAAGATACGTGAACGACATCGATCCAACAGAGAAACCAAACAGACTTGCGAAGGCATTAGCTGAGTCCGCTGAGAGATTGATAGGGATGAGTGTGGACTTATGGAAATTAATCCGAAGGCCAATGGATGAGGCATAGTTGGTAAGGATCCCTTTGATGATGGTTGGTTATTGTGCGCAAGCCGGCATTGCCAAGATTGTATCTTTTGTGTATTGAATTACTGGATATTCAGTTTGCCCTACACAGGGGAATGGCAGGTGGATTCGGCCTTGTCTGAAGGCATCATTTAAAGCGGCCTGGAGAAGATCAACGCCTAGCATAAAAATAAGCGGTGAGAGTGGATCCCCTTGGCGCACGCTGCTGCCGCAATGGAATTGATGTCCAGGAACCCCATTTAAGAGTACAAAAGATCGACCCGTGGAGAAGATACTATTAATCCATGATAGCCACTTGTCATTGAAGCCCATGTGTTTCATGATGTTAATCATGGGGGTGTGCTTGATCGTATCGAAGGCCTTGGCAAAGTCAAGTTTAAGTAGGATAATTTCTCTCTTCGAGGCTTGGCACTGATGAATGTATTGAAAACCCCAAGCAAGACAGTCCTGTATCGTTCGCCCCTTGATGAAACCGTACTGGTTTCTGTGGATGATTTTTAGGATGATGCACTGTAGGCGATTGGCAAGGAGCTTGGTTATCAGCTTGAGGTAGTAGTTGAGCAGCGTGATCGGCCTGTAGTCATTCACAGTCTCAGGTGAGTTTGTTTTGGGGATTAGGGTAATCAGCCCATCGTTTATACTTGTGAGATCCAAACTGCCTTCATGAAATTGGTCACACAGGGAGTAAAAATCATGCTTTATGAGAGGCCAGCAGGCTTTGAGAAAGGCACCACTGAATCCACCAGGTCTTGTGAATAGAGGGATTTTACTTACAATATACATAACACAAGCTATTGAGGCTACTATATTTCTATTGAAATGCATGGGATTTAAAATCTTGCTTTTCCCACAGCACTGATGTTGCTAAAGTAGTTGGAATTGTAATCTATAATAAATCAATGCTATATGCCCAAATCATATGCATGTCAACCTCTCACATGTTTTGGTCAAAATAACAATTTGGTACTGTCATTTGGCCCAATTAAGTCGCATGCAAGATTGCCCAGAAAGTTGCACCCCGACCAGAAATGTCCGCAATCAGCAGAACCATGCACCCCACCCAAAACCGAATGAGCAGAAGTAAGCTAAGTGAACCGGCCATACAATTCACAGGCTAGGTGAGAGATCGACAAGTGAGAACATGCAGCCACACACACGATCCGGGTAGATTACACAATGTCGAAAGGCCGGGAAGACAAGCCAAAACACTCAATCTGGATGCTCGCACCCTACTTGACAATGGTGATTCCTGCAGGTCAAGCAAACTATATGAAACATAACATTGAAGTCAAATGAACTATTTAACGAGACTAACTAACCAACTACATAATAAGGTTCCTAGTCTTGCCTCTAAGACTATCTCAAGTGTTGTTGGTGATCATGTTTTCCAGATCTTAGGATATTGTTAAGTGTAAGGATAGTCCTAAAACAATATTGAGAGTATTACTTAGAAGAACAATCATGTTGAATTGATCCAAACTTGTTTGTTATACTTTGAGATGATATCGTCACAAGTCAATTTCTATAACACGGAGTGTTAACATGCACTTTAGTTCCTTAGACCATGAGAGTACCGTAGTCACTTCATACCGTACGATGAGCTTTGGGGTTGCTCAAATGTCATCAGTAAATTGGTGATCATAGCGATAACTTATAGGTTCATCAGAAAGTTTGACAAGGGACTTGATAAGTCGATAGTGGCATTTGCTCCTCCAATGATGGAGAGATATTCTTAGAGCCTCTCGGTGTGACGGCATCCATCATTGTCTACCCAGACAGAGGTAACAATGTCACGGGGATGCCGGAACACGATAACGAGAAAGAAGAACAAAACCGGCAATGAGGAGACCGGTATAATGAGCATGTGCATGACTCGAGAGGATACCGACACATCTCACCTAAGGTTTTGTATATTATTGCAAAGCAAAGGGAACATCACATGATAGCCAAAGGTTCACTCGAATATCATTCGTGTAATCATAGGGATCGATATGGACGTTCACAATTCCGCTACCGGTCATTGAACGAAGGAGTTTCGTTCATGTCTATGATTTACCGAACCTACGTATGGGGTAACAAGCTTATGGTAATCATGAGATGCTAAGCGTTAGTAGGACGAGAGTATCGAGGATTTATTTGTGGAATTGTTTCGTTAATATTCAAAATAGTTCTGAGAGGATCCGGAAGCATTTCTGGGTCATCGAAAGGGTTCGTAGTTTATCGGGCAATACCGGGTATTACGGATAAATAATATATAGGTGGAAAATGTTTCCGGTGATGTTAAGTTAATAATAAAAATGATCTAGTAATTATTAGGAGGCTTTTATATTTACTTAATATTAATGGGCCTTAAAAGGTTAAGTAGTGGAAAGTGAATTGGGTCACAAGGGCCCAATAGGGGTGGCACCTCCCTCTCCATGGAAAGAAGGGAGGGGTGGCCAAATTGGAGGGGGGGTGCTCATCCTCTTAGCCAACCAAGGAGGGAGGATTCCTTCCCTCCTTGTGTTGCCCCTCCTTCTCCCCTCCAACCTATATATACCACAGGTTTTGGCCACAATTTATACACACGTTTTGGAGCCTCCTCTATTTCTTCTAGTTCTAGTTCTAGTTGATCCGACACTACTAGGGAAAAGGCTAGCAGTAGTGCAGGCGCCAGCGCTACTGCTAAGGCGCTACAACTAAAATTTACTGGTAGCATGGATTTACCCGCGCTACTAATAACATACAGAGAAGTAGCGAGCTTGCTAGACCGCGTGCTACTACTAATTGCAGCAACACCTCTTTGACCAGCGCATTGCTGCTACTACATGGATGCCCGCGCTACTGCTAAGTTTTCCTGTATTTTTTTCTGCAACATATTGGCTCTGTATTTGTATAATTCTTATACAGTAGTCTCATCATATGATTTTATGATCATGATGAGTTATTATATATATCAGCGTGTGAAAGAGACGTGGATTAGATCCAAGTGGAGGCAATAGGTGCACATCCAAAGTACTACTAATCCAAACTTGATCACTTTAGTTTGGATTAGTAGTACTTTCGATCTGCACCAGGTTGCCTCCACTTGGATCTAATCAACGTTTATTTTACCCACTGATATATATATATAATAACTCATCATCCTCATCATTATATAACAACTTAGCATCATCATCATAATAATAACTCATCATTGTTATCATAATAACAGTCATACTCATCATCATCATAGTCATCTAACAACTTCTACTCGTTATCATAATAACAAGTCATACTCATCGCCATCATAGTCATCTAACCAACCCCGTTTAATTGTTCTTAGCACATGATCATGAGTATTAGCTAGGACAAGCTACCCTCTCTAAGGTAAACTAGCATAAAACAACATAGCCACCGATTCTCCATTATGGAGAATGGAGATTATCCTGTCTCCAATTCGCGGGCTTCACACAATGTTGCTTCCAAGTAGCTCCCTATGATTATTCATAACTTTTTCCATTCTTTGTTTCTCAGGTCTTCATCTGTTCGAGAAATCTTGTATGAACATCGCTGACCCGTAGGCAGACTTGGCCGTAAGCTAACAACATCAATTTGACCTTTCGTATGCATCATATGAGGCACGGAATCCTTTGGGATTTTCTGTTGAAGAGCATAATAGTAATGTAGTTTAGCTTTAGAAGAATGTATGCAAAAGATGCACTAGTGTCATAATAAAAAAAAATCTTACCATGCCATTTCCATGGATGTTCCCGTAGTTCAACACATGGACTAGTGGAACGTATTGACCATAATGTGGAGGAGTTTCATAATTATTATTGAAAGTCTCAACATCAATAATAAAAGACACAAGATGATCTTTCTCCTCGTAAGTTAATTCAGCGCCATCAGTGTAGTAGGTTTGGTTTACAACTTTCCGAACATTTGTTGAAGAATGGAAATAAGCTGTCAATGGAAATATATAAGCTGTCAACTATTTTCATAAAAAAATATAAATTACTTAATAAATATATTTGAGAAAATCACATAGAGGTAGAACTGGAAGCGTATCAACATCGACCCAAATGTCGATATTAGCTTCTCGATATTATCTTCGTCGACATTATCTTCGTCGATGTCATCTTCAGGATCACCCAGATCGAAGGTGACATGCATACCCTCCTGAAAAACATACGCCTTGCATAGTGCTGCCCAATTTGAGTAGCCAAAATGGGAGTAGGTCACCGCATTATATAGCTTTATGTCAAAAGCATAACCATGATGGGTCCTGAGGTTAACTCTCTTTATCTTCATATTCTCATGATCTTCAAAATCCAGCTTCTCCAAGACATAACGTCGAATTGTAGAAAATGGAAATTACACATTGAAGAAGCAGAAGTCATGCTTAATTACGAAAAATACTTGTCGTCATTGCGTACCGTATAAGCATCGAAGGTCTCGTCGACCTTAATATTGAAGCGCCAACCGTCTTGCAGGTGAGGCCTATCGCACATTCCCTAGTCGTAGCCGTAGTAGTTGCACTCAGGGGTCCTATCATCGTTAGAAATTTCCTATGTTTCTAATTCAAAGATTAAACTTCTGAAATTCAATATATGTACTACAAAAACTTAATTAGATCATTATTATTCATGACGGGTTGACTATCGGTCTGTCGAGTATTTTCTTGAAAACTCTCAGCTCACGTGGTGTATATGGCGGGCACTCCCTCTATGATATATTCGACCGTCGGCGATGGTAGCTCCTCCATTCGTTCCCGAGTGCATTACACCAAAATGTCTAGCACATGGGAACGAAGGAGAAGCTACCCACACGACAACAGTCGAGATTCTTCTTCCTCTCTCATATATGGTGGACACCCCTCACTGATTTTTGGACCTTCGGTGATGGTCGCTACTCCTCCTTCCCCTAGTGCATAACAAAGTTCTAGCACAAGGAGAAGAAGGAGAAGCGACCCCCACGACAACAGTCGGCATTCTTCTTCTCTCATATATGGTGGACACTCTCCCTCACTATTTTCTGACTATCATGTATGGAGCCCCAACAGACTTAAAGTCAACCCAAAATGTCGTTTAATTCTCTTTCCAGCAAATCCAAGGCACTCGATATTTCCTACATTCTAGCACAAGCCATGCTAGAATCCATGGAAAAATCCAGCATGACCTTTTCTAAAAAGGAGATATCGAGCGCGTGAAATTTACTGGAAATGGAAATTAATCAACACCCCGGCAAAACATAGGCCACTCGGAGGTGTTCTCTGCATTGATAATGAAACAGAAGTGCATATAACAGGGAGTAGCCACACAGATACTTTCCAAAAAAACTATCTTCATCACATTGTCACAGCTACTCATCTACTACTCTACTACATCTATGAAAACATCTACATCATCATCGACATCAATGACATGGGGATTTGGCTGGTCTCACCTCGAGGTCGGAGGGGATCGGTGACGGGGGCGATGGCGGGGATGATGCAGGGGTTCCTTGATTTCTGCAAAAACAAAATATATAAAAAACATTATTATCCTGATTTTAAGACTTAGTGAAACCCTATAAGCTATCAACTAAACATTATTATGCTGATTCAAAAGACCTACATTTATTAAAAGTTTGTAAAACTAGTTTTTTACTAAAACAATGTCTTACCAAATATACCCTAGTTCTAACCCTAACAGCTACCCGTCCATCCATCTATCTATCAAAAGCATACTTAAAAAAACCTAGTTTAATCCATCTATCTTTCCAAGCATTACAAAAAAAACCTAATTTCATCCACCCATTTATGCAATGCAGGAGGGAGGGAGGGAGGGAGGGAGGGATGGAGGTTCAGTGTCCGGGGGAGATGGTGGGGGGGAGGGAGGGAGGAGGGACATGTGTTGGAAATATGCCCTAGAAGCAATAATAAAAGGATTATTATTATATTTCCTTGTTCATGATAATTGTCTTTTATTCATGCTATAATTGTGTTATCCGGAAATCGTAATACATGTGTGAATACATAGACACCAATATGTCCCTAGTAAGCCTCTAGTTGACTAGCTCGTTGATTAACTGATAGTCATGGTTTCCTGACTATGGGCATTGGATGTCGTTGATAACGAGATCACATCATTGGGAGAATGATGCGATGGACAAGACCCAATCCTAAGCATAGCACAAGATCGTGTAGTTCGTTTTGCTAGAGCTTTTTCCTATGTCAAGTATCTTTTCCTTAGACCATGAGATTGTGTAACTCCCGGATACCGTAGGGGTGCTTTGGGTGTACCAAACGTCACAACATAACTGGGTGACTATAAAGGTATACTACGGGTATCTCCGAAAGTGTCTGTTGGGTTGACACGGATCGAGACTGGGATTTGTCACTCCGTATGACGGAGAGGTATCTCTGGGCCCACTCGGTAATGCATCATCATAATGAGCTCAAAGTGACCAAGTGTCTAGTCACGGGATCATGCATTACGGTACGAGTAAAGTGACTTGCCGGTAACGAGATTGAATGAGGTATTGGGATACCGACGATCGAATCTCGGGCAAGTAACGTACCGATTAACAAAGGGAATTGTATACGGGGTTGCGTGAATCCTCGACATCGTGGTTCATCCGATGAGATCATCGAGGAGCATGTGGGAGCCAACATGGGTATCCAGATCCCGCTGTTGGTTATTGACCGGAGAGCCATCTCGGTTATGTCTACATGTCTCCCGAACCCGTAGGGTCTACACACTTAAGGTTCGGTGACGCTAGGGTTGTAGAGATATGTATATGCAGTAAGCCGAAAGTTGTTCGGAGTCCCGGATCAGATCCCGGACGTCACGAGGAGTTCCGGAATGGTCCGGAGGTAAAGAATTATATATAGGAAGTGCTATTTCGGCCACCGGGACAAGTTTCGGGGTCACGGTATTGTACCGGGACCACCGGAAGGGTCCCGGGGGTCCACCGGGTGGGGCCACCTATCCCGGAGGGCCCCATGGGCTGAAGTGGGAGGGGAACCAGCCCCTATTGGGCTGGTGCGCCCCCCTTGGGCCTTCCCTTGCGCCTAGGGTTGGGAACCCTAGGGTGGGGGGCGCCCCACTTGCCTTGGGGGGCACTCCACCCCCCTTGGCCGCCGCCCCCTTGGGAGATTGGATCTCCAGGGCCAGCGCCCCACCTTGGGCACCCTATATATAGAGGGAGGGAGGGAGGGCAGCCGCACCCATGCCCCTGGCGCCTCCCTCTCCCATCCAAGACCTCCTCCTCCTCCGTAGAGAATGGCGAAGCCCTGCTGCGGTGACTGCTGCATCCACCACCACGCCGTCGTGCTGCTGGATCTTCATCAACCTCTCCTTCCCCCTTGCTGGATCAAGAAGGAGGAGACATCACGCTGACCGTACGTGTGTTGAACGCGGAGGTGCCGTCCGTTCGTCGCTAGGATCTCCGGTGATTTGGATCACGTCGAGTACGACTCCCTGATCCCCGTTCTTTGAACGCTTCCGCTCGCGATCTACAAAGGTATGTAGATGCAATCCGATCACTCGTTGCTAGATGAACTCATAGATGGATCTTGGTGAAACCGTAGGAAATTTTTTGTTTTCTGCAACGTTCCCCAACAGTGGCATCATGAGCTAGGTCTATGCGTAGTTCTCTTTGCACGAGTAGAACACAATTTGTTGTGGGCGTAGATGTTGTCAACTTTCTTGCCGCTACTAGTCTTATTTTTCTTCAGCGGTATTGTGGGATGAAGCGACCCGGACCGACCTTACACGTACGCTTACGTGAGACTGGTTCCATCGACTGACATGCACTAGTTGCATAAGGTGGCTAGCGGGTGTCTGTCTCTCCCACTTTAGTTGGAGCGGATTCGATGAAAAGGGTCCTTATGAAGGGTAAATAGAAGTTGACAAATCACGTTGTGGCTTTTACGTAGGTAAGAAAACGTTCTTGCTAGAACCCTATTGCAGCCACGTAAAACTTGCAACAACAATTAGAGGACGTCTAACTTGTTTTTGCAGCAAGTGCTTTGTGATGTGATATGGCCAACGTTGTGATGAATGATATATATGTGATGTATGAGATCATGTTCTTGTAATAGGAATCACGACTTGCATGTCGATGAGTATGACAACCGGCAGGAGCCATAGGAGTTGTCTTTATTTTTTGTATGACCTGCGTGTGATTGAGAAACGCCATGTAAATTACTTTACTTTATTGCTAAACGTGTTAGCCATAGTAGTAGAAGTAATAGTTGGCGAGCAACTTCATGGAGACACGATGATGGAGATCATGATGATGGAGATCATGGTGTCATGCCGGTGACAAGATGATCATGGAGCCCCAAGATGGAGATCAAAGGAGCTATGTGATATTGGCCATATCATGTCACTATTATTATTTGATTGCATGTGATGTTTATCATGTTTTTGCATCTTGTTTACTTAGAACGACGGTAGTAAATAAGATGATCCCTCATAATAATTTCAAGAAAGTGTTTCCCCTAACTGTGCACCGTTGCGACAGTTCTTTGTTTCGAAGCACCACGTGATGATCGGGTGTGATAGATTCCAACGTTCACATACAACGGGTGTAAGACAGATTTACACATGCAAACACTTAGGTTGACTTGACGAGCCTAGCATGTACAGACATGGCCTCGGAACACAGAAGACCAAAAGGTCGAGCATGAGTCGTATAGAAGATACGATCAACATGAAGATGTTCACCGATGTTGACTAGTCCGTCTCACGTGATGATCGGACACGGCCTAGTTAATTCGGATCATGTTATACTTAGATGACTGGAGGGATGTCTATCTGAGTGGGAGTTCATTATATAATTTGATTAGATGAACTTAATTATCATGAACTTAGTCTAAAAATCTTTACAATATGTCTTGTAGATCAAATGGCCCACGTTGTCCTCAACTTCAACGCGTTCCTAGAGAAAACCAAGCTGAAAGACGATGGCAGCAATTATACGGACTGGGTCCGGAACCTGAGGATCATCCTCATAGCTGCCAAGAAAGATTATGTCCTAGAAGCACCGCTAGGTGTCGCACCCTTCCCACAGAACCAAGACGTTATGAATGCTTGGCAGACACGTGCTGATGACTACTCCCTCGTTCAGTGCGGCATGCTTTACAGCTTAGAACCGGGGCTCCAAAAGCGTTTTGAGAGACACGGAGCATATGAGATGTTAGAAGAGCTGAAAATGGTTTTTCAAGCTCATGCCCGGGTCGAGAGATATGAAGTCTCCGACAAGTTCTTCAGCTGTAAGATGGAGGAAAATAGTTCTGTCAGTGAGCACATACTCACTATGTCTGGATTACATAACCGCTTAACTCAGCTGGGAGTTAATCTCCCGGATGACGCAGTCATTGACAGAATCCTTCAGCCGCTTCCACCGAGCTACAAGAGCTTTGTGATGAACTTCAATATGCAGGGGATGGAAAAGACCATTCCTGAGGTATTTTCAATGCTGAAATCAGCAGAGGTAGAAGTCAAAAAGGAACATCAAGTGTTGATGGTCAATAAAACCACCAAGTTCAAGAAAGGCAAGGGTAAAAAGAACTTCAAGAAGGACGGCAAGGGAGTTGCCGCGCCCGCAAGCAAGCTGCCGGGAAGAAGCCAAAGAATGGACCCAAGCCCGAGACTGAGTGCTTTTATTGCAAGGAAAGTGGTCACTGCAAGCGGAACTGCCCCAAATACTTAGCGGACAAGAAGGCCGGCAAAACGAAAGGTATATGTGATATACATGTAATTGATGTGTACCTTACCAGTACTCGTAGTAGCTCCTGGGTATTTGAAACCGGTGCGGTTGCTCACATATGTAACTTAAAGCAGGAGCTGCGGAATAAACGGAGACTAGCGAAGGACGAGGTGACGATGCGCGTCGGGAATGGTTCCAAGGTCGATGTGATCACCGTCGGCACGCTACCTCTACATTTACCTACGGGATTAGTTTTGAACCTCAATAATTGTTATTTAGTACCAGCTTTGAGCATGAACATTGTATCAGGATCTCGTTTAATTCGAGATGGCTACTCATTTAAATCCGAGAATAATGGTTGTTCTATTTCTATGAGAGATATGTTTTATGGTCATGCTCCTATGGTGAATGGTTTATTCTTAATGAATCTTGAGCGTAATGCTACACATATTCATAGTGTGAATACCAAAAGATGTAAGGTTGATAATGATAGTCCCACATACTTGTGGCACTGCCGCCTTGGTCACATAGGTGTCAAATGCATGAAGAAGCTCCATGCAGATGGACTTTTAGAGTCTCTTGATTATGAATCATTTGACACGTGCGAACCATGCCTCATGGGTAAGATGACCAAGACTCCGTTCTCAGGAACAATGGAGCGAGCAACCAACCTATTGGAAATCATACATAATGATGTGTGCGGTCCAATGAGTGTTGAGGCTCGTGGTGGCTATCGTTATGTTCTCACCCTCACTGATGACTTGAGTAGATATGGGTATGTATACTTAATGAAACACAAGTCTGAAACCTTTGAAAAGTTCAAGGAATTTCAGAGTGAGGTTGAGAATCAACGTGACAGAAAAATCAAGTTTTTGCGATCAGATCGTGGAGGAGAATACTTGAGTCACGAATTTGGTACACACTTAAGAAAATGTGGAATAGTTTCACAACTCACGCCGCCTGGAACACCTCAGCGTAATGGTGTGTCTGAATGTCATAATCGCACTCTATTGGATATGGTGCGATCTATGATGTCTCTTACCGATTTACCGCTGTCATTTTGGGGCTATGCTTTAGATACTGCCGCATTCACTTTAAATAGGGCTCCGTCGAAATCCGTTGAGACGACACCATATGAATTATGGTTTGGGA